>NW_015393150.1:8611-11878 GCF_001527695.2 Protobothrops mucrosquamatus
ACAGGAAATAATTAAAACAAAAATAAAAACAACAAAAAATAATACATCCAATGCCAACCACTATAATTTCATAAGCATTATGAATGCACTCATCTAATTACCCTGGTTTAATGTCTGACTGAAGAGCCAAGTTTTCAAAGCCTTATGGAAAGTCAGGGCCATAAACATTTTTGGAGGGAGGGAGGTGATGTTCAATAGGGCAGGCACACCTCTGGGTTTTATCAAAGAACGTTGCTTCATAGAGGAGACTTGAACATGTGCAAGCTGTTGGATCTTCTGATATTGGAAGAAAGACATAGGAGACCCCATAAATAACTCAGATGTTGCCATGAAAGATTTATAGGTGGTAACTAGTACCTTGAATTGCACTTGGAAGCATACTGAGAGGCGGAACATCTCACTTAGTAGTTACATAGCATTACACAGGCAAACTACACAAAACGCTGCATTTGGGATTAGCTGTAGTGTCTAAATGGTTTTTAAGGGCAGCCCATGTAAAGCACATTGCAAAAGTCCAAATGGAAAATGGCCAAGGCATGAGTGACTGTGAGCAGGTCTTTCCAATCCAGAAACAGGCACATTTGGCATACACAAGACTGATTTGCGCAAAAGATGGTTGCCACTTGCTATTTTGAGTGGGAGCTGAGAATCCAAAGAACTTCCAAATTGGGAGTACTATCCTATTTAGAACTAAAGATGAAAAACTCCCAGATCTGGGAAACCTTAAAACTCACAGCTATTCAATCTTGTTAGACTTAAATTGAAATCTGTTCATCCCCACAGCCTCCAAGCACAAAATTAACTTTGACAGCATCATTTGATCAGACTGGGTCAGAGATTTATGCCAGTATACTGTTGGTACTTAATATCATGCTGACTGATGACTTCACCCACTGATTTTATGTAGAAAATAAATAGGAGCGGAGAGAGCAAAGTCTGGAGGTCCTGCATAAATCAGGAATCTAGGGCTAGATCTTTACCCTCTACACATTGACTTGAATCGTCCCTGGAAGCAGGAAGACAATCACAACAACAATATATCCCCCACTTCCAATTTCCAAAAGCCAATCCAGAAGGATACTATGATCAATAGTATTGGAAGCTGCTGAGAGATTAAGGAGGACCAGCACAGATATACCACCCCCATCCTAGTTCCATGACAGATCACCAACTAATGCAAATCAAGGCTACCTCAATATTGTATCCAAGTCTAAAACTCAATTGAAAAGAATCAATATAACCAGTTCCTCCAGAGTCCTTTCTATAATCCAACCACTTTCACATAGCCTTCCTTAAAACAGAAGGCTGGTGATGGGATGAAAATGGAGCTCCTCAGAAAACCAAGAAGCACTCTAGAATCTACTAGAAGTGAGAGAATACATGGAAATAATTTGATCCAAGGCCAATGACATCTGCTCATTTCAAGCATCAACTAAGGCTTTAGAGATGAACAGTACAACAGGAAAAACCCCAAGCATTCTCTGAAAGCTGTTTGCCTTCTTCAGGTGTATGGGTATGGGATAGATAAATTTAATATATCATGTCTCAAGTCCCTGCAAGAGAGAGTTAGCATCAGCTAACCAAAAACAACCAGGGAGTGATCTGACCAAAATAAAGAACAGATATTTAACATCCTTTACTTTCATATCATGTTTCAGATGACCTGAGACAAAAAAAAACACCACATGTTCTTCAGCATACATCATAAGTTGAATTTGGGTTGGGTCCATGTTTACCATGAACTCCTGAACTGTTCTGAGAATGCCACCCTAAGGGAAATTAAAATTCTCAGTCTCTATCAGTTCAGCCATCACTCAGCAAAAAGCAGTACTGATAGGATTGTCACTGCACAGCATGGAGCTAGTACCACAGCAATAAACCCAACTGCTCCGTAGGGCTGAAGTTCAAGCATAAAGTCTCATATCCACTTTTTTCTGGCACAGAGGCCCTGAAAGCCTTTAAGGCTTTCTAGATGACAATTGCCACCTACTTTTCCAGCCCTTCAACCACAGCTGATGCCAAATGCAAAAAGCAGGAGGGTGCATTTCTGAGAGAAGAACATCTTCAGAGTCAAACAAGTCTTGTTTATGCATGCCAGGTTTATCCATTATCAAATCACAGATTAGGATGGTTTTATTGCACACCAAATTGAAAGCAGTTACTGGAGCTCAGGATCTCCTAGAATCCTGTGGGTCAGTGTTGAAACTGAATTCTGAAGACTAGCTGATGGGACAAAATTAAGTCACTGGGCCCCTGAATGGCCGATCCTCAGATTCCCATCATATATCCCAAAACTATGTTGAGATAACACAGTTATTTTAAACTGCTGTGGACTGGAGGAAATGTGGGTATCATCATGACAAGATCACAGAAAAAATGGTTATCAGTGCATGTTGCTAGGAGGATGAGCCATAAGATTGCAATCGGAAATAGAATTACAGTATCAGCAAGTCCCACTGAACTGAGCAAGACTTACTTTGGATCGAAACTTATCAGATGAGTAAATATGCATAGTGTATCCCATTAGGCTCCCTGTCCAGAGAACTGATATAAAATCACGTGCGTGGATATTTTGTTTATTTGTTTATTTATTTTATATCCTGCCTTCATTTTGTACAATTCAAGGCAGTGTCCATAATGCTCTCCCTATTTTCTCCATCAACAAGTTGTATGGTAAGTTAGCCCAAGAGAGAATGACTGGCCTGAAATGACCCAAACAGCTTCTGGGTCCAAGAGAAGAATAAGGCACTCAAGACTCTAGTCTAGCTGCTTAACTGGTACACCAAATTTGGTCTCTTACTTGTGAAGAGCAAAATCTTTTGTTGCAATGCCCACTATGAGAATATGCCTGTAAAGTAAATAATCAATGTTCACATTAAGAGATTTTCACCTCTTTTTCTAGACTAACCTTATTATTTTCTTGTTCTAGATATAATTATAAGCTCGTATATAGCATACCTGGATATCTAAATATTCCTTAAAAGAATGAGATTAAGACTTTCTTCTCTAAGCCCCAAAATATAAAATAGAATAAAAAAGCCTATTTGGCAGATTTCACATTATTGCCATTGTAGAAGTCACATAAGAATATTACTACTGTAATTACATCAATCAAATTTTATATAGCTGCCCATCTCACCTAAGGTGACTCTGGGAGGCAAACAAGAAACAATAAGAGCAATAAATAAAAAATATACAACATAAACATTAATAAATATCATAAAATACAAATCACAGGAGAGGGAGGATAAAAATAGCCACCTCAAC
>NW_015393150.1:14418-15477 GCF_001527695.2 Protobothrops mucrosquamatus
ATATATTGTGCAATTTGAAGTTGTGTTTCCTGAAATGTAGAAAAATGCTTTCCAAGTTTATATATCACTGCTGCTGTATAATCTGTACCCATAGGATTAAAAAGGACAACAAAACTCCTTGTACATTGGCTACATTTTCCTTTGTATAAGACAATCCTATGCAGTTTATCCTACCATTTAGCTTTAAATAAGTTTCTCTTCATGCAGAGGAAGTCAATCTGTGCAGGTGTTATAACACTACCCTGAAGGATAAACCAGTGAATTGTATGGGGTTCTGTAAAATAATGTAAGAAGACATCCCTACAGTGGTGAGATTCAAATATGTGAACAACTGGTTCTCTGGGTGGATGCCACTTCCGGAAGTCTGTTCTGGACCTGAGCAACAAAAAATTAGCTACTGGTTCTGCCAAACTGGTACGAACCAACTGAATCCCACCACTGCATCCCTGTCTTTGTGACAGCAGTGACTGAGTCTATGACTCTAGCCTGATAAAAATGTATTCTGGGGTAAATAGACTGGAGTGGGAGGGAGCCTTCAGTATCTGATCTTTTACATTTGGGAAATCTTCAGTTGACTGATACATAAGAAGCAGTAGTCTAACTCTTATTTTGTTGTTGTTGTGTCCGACCCATCGCGACCCTATGGACAACGTTCCTCCAGGCCTTCCTGTCTTCTACCATCTTCTGAAGTCCATTTAAGCTCACACATACTGCTTCAGTGACTCCATCCAGCCACCTCATTCTCTGTCGTCCCCTTCTTCTATTGCCCTCAATCTTTCACAGCATTAGGCTCTTTCTCCAGTGAGTCCTTCCTTCTCATTAGGTGGCCAAAGTACTTGAGTTTCAACTTCAGGATCTGGCCTTCTAAAGAGCAGTCAGGGTTGATCTCCTCTAGGACTGACCAGTTTGATCGCCTTGCAGTCCAGGGGACTACAGGAGTCTTCTCCAGCACCACAGTTCAAAGGCCTCAATTCTTTTGCGCTCAGCCTTTCTTATGGTCCAAACTTTCACAGCCATACATTGGAACTGGGAAAACTATGGCCTTGACTATACGTACTT
>NW_015393151.1:0-4224 GCF_001527695.2 Protobothrops mucrosquamatus
GGATAGAATCAAGATCACGTGAAGTATTAATACCACTTTACAAGGCCTTGGTAAGGCCACACTTGGAATACTGCATCCAGTTTTGGTCACCACGATGTAAAAAAGATGTTGAGACTCTAGAAAGAGTACAGAGAAGAGCAACAAAGATGATTAGGGGACTGGAGGCTAAAGCATATAAGGAAAGGCTGCTGGAATTGGGGATGTCTAGTTTAACGAAGAGAAGGATGAGGGGGGACATGATAGCAGTGTTCCAATATCTCAGGGGCTGCCCCAAAGAAGAGGGAGCCAAGCTATTTTCCAAGGCACCTGAAGGAAGGACAAGAAGCAATGGATGGAAACTAATCAAGGAGAAAAGCAACCTAGAACTAAGGAGAAATTTCCTGACAGTTAGAACAATTCACCAGTGGAACCACCTGCCTCCAGAAGCTGTGAATGCGCCAACACTGGAAGTTTTTAAGAAGAGACTGGACAGCCATTTGTCCGAAATGGTATAGGGTTTCTTGCCTGAGCAGGGGGTTGGACTAGAAGACTCCCAACGTCCCTTCCAAAACCCTGAGGAAGTGGAGTCTCTGTTGGGCCTTTCTGGCCACCTGGGCTGCCCAGGTACTAATCCCAGAGGGGGTAGACTAGCTGATGAGAGCTAAGAGCTTGAAATAGCTATACTAGTCTCCCTTTAACTCTTTGTCAGCCACAAAATTTTTAATTTACAGTGTTCACAGTAGTGACGTCTGCCTGCATAAGATGCTCCTAGATTGGAGTGAAACGCAGAACAGATTGCTTTATATTTGGTAGACAGGGTGTTCCACCCAACACACACACACACACACACACATATATATTGCAAAAATGATTAAAATCAGTTGTACGTCTGCTTCAGGAAATGAAAAAGGTTTACCATTTCCCCCCCTCCCTTGAGTTCACCCCAGGATAACAAAAGAAGATACGTGTGATGTTTTACCAAACCGCACCACCTCCTTAAAACATCATTCTTCACCTTTGGCTTGTCGCGCGATAAGCATAATGATAGCCCTTGAGAAAAAGCTTTAGCAGTTGCCATTTTGCTTTAAAATTTCATTATTCCTAAGATATCCAGGGGCAAATAAACCTCTGACCTGATATTTTCTCTAATTCCTTGCTTGGCTAAAATGCAAATGCCTCATCTCTTCCTGTTTGTCTTTTGTTTCTTTCCTTTTTTGCCTTTTATTTAGATTCTATCTTTGTCCTTATCTGACTTGAAACTTAAAACACGGGATTGTCAGTAATTGTCCAGAGACAAGAGAGACGTGCTTTACTTCTAAGAAATCTCCTTTCTTCTAATGGTTTGATACTCTATAAAGCAAAATATGTTGGAGGGATAGAAGCAGTACATGCTTCTCCAAGAAGATCTACAAACCACCTTACAAATGATCATAGCAAACAAGGTCATCAAATCATGTTAGAAGGGACAGCAAAGGCTGGGGCAACCTCAGTTGGGGTCAAACTGGACATGTTTTTAAATGTACAACGTGGGGATAAAGTATGACAAGGTTTTGATTGGGTGATTGCAAACATGCTCTTGACTAGTTGATCCCACTCACAGGTCACTCCTGGGCAAAGCCATAAAGAGCCCAAAATGACAAAGGCAAATCATTTTTAAAAGAGAAAGACCTAAAAAGGAGAAAGAAGGACTAGAGGTGACATGATAGCAGAGTTCCAAAATTTGAGGCGCTCCCACAAAGAAGAGGGGGGAGGGCTGTCAACATGTTTTTCAAAGCACCAGAAACCAAGACAAGAAACAATGGATGGAAACTAACCAAGGAGAGAACCAGCCTAGAACTAAGGAGAAATCTCCTGACAGTAAGAACAATCAAACAGGGCCTCCAGAAATTGTGGGTGCTCCATCACTGGAGGCTTTTAAGAAGAGACTGGACAGCCATTTGTCTAAAATGATTTAGGGTCTCTTGCTTGAGCAGGGAGTTGGACTAGAAGACCTCCAAGGTCCCTTCTAACCCTGATGTTCTATATTCTATCTTCAGCTGGTATCTCACAATACACCTGAGACAAAATAACTGAGATTTGCAGGCCATCAATGAAGCTTCTTCCGGATTGGTTAAATATGTTCACCAGGAGAGATCCAAAAAAACTTGTCCCAAAGATGCTTTTTTTCCAAAAGGAACTGGACTTTCTTGGGTTTTGTTTTCTTTTGAAAATGTTTTCCTTCTCATCCAAGAAGGGAATACATCAATTCTTCTTGTTCTTCAGTTGCCTTTTGGAAAAAGCATCTGTGGGACAACCATGATATGGATGATTGAGAATCTCCTTAGACCAGGGGTGGAGAACGTTGGCTCTTTTATGACTTGTGGACTTCAACTCCCAGAATTCCTGAGCCAGACATGCTGGCTCAGGAATTCTGGGAGTTGAAGTCCACAAGTCATAAAAGAGCCAACGTTCCCCACCCCTGCCATAGACAAAGAACTTGTGTTATCCCAACTTTGGAGAGTATGGAGGCTTCTTCAGTTCAACATATCAACCTCCAAAGAATTGCAACTCAGATAATATAAAACTATTAAACTGCTCACTGTCCTGCAAACTCCTTGCTAGCCCTATTCAATCTATTAAACTATCCTGGGCATGGTACTATCTACAGGAGGAAGCACCCCAGATATACCCATCTAAACTCTCAAGCCAACCTCTCAAGATCCGGCAAGTTGTCACCTTGTAGAGGTTTCCATGGATACCACCTACATCCTATAGGGAGAAATCACAGACACGGAGGGGAGAGATTTCCTAAGGTATGGATACAACAGCTCCATGGAAACTGGTTCTTACTGTCAGAGGAGGAGAAGGAAAGAGGCTTTGTGTGGGAAGAAACTGAGATGGTAATTATCTGGATCTGTGAAATTAGCACCGCACCACACACACACACACACACACATTAGGGTTGGTTGTCACTCAGGAAAAGAAAAAGAAAAAAGAACCACAGCTTCACAAAAGCTTCGGTGGCAATAGGGATAACCCTGCTGTGTGCAGCTCCAACGGGCTGAAAAAGACGCAAAATGTGTGCAGAGAAAAAGGGCTGCAAGGAACCGTCCACCCACCTGGAGGACTTCAGAGGCCATAAAAGGGCCAAGGAGTTTGCTTAATACAGTCCGGAGACATCCAATGAGTCATGAAGCCAGCAACTTTCAGAACCTGGTTCTGCCAGATGGATTGAGGTCCCAATGGAAGGGGGGGCTTTCACACTGTAGGTGCTGACTAATTAAAACCCTACCTGTGTCTCTGTCTCCCTCCTTCTCCATCTTGTGTGAACGATTTTATTTTGTCTGCTCTGCCTGCTCATATCCCAGGATTATTTTTATATTATTATTTTATATTTATATTATTTTTAATGTTTATTATATGGTAAGCCCACCCAGAGTCATTGTAAATGAGCAGCAAAATAATAATAATAATAATAATAATAATAATAATAATAATAATAATAATAATAATAATAATAATAATAATAATAATAATAATAATAATAATAATACAACAATAGTTGGAAGGTAGCTTGGAGGTCATCTAGTCCAACCCATCCATCTATCTATCTATCTATCTATTTATCTATCTATCTATCTATCTATCTATCTATCTATCTATCATCATCATCATCATCATCATCATCATCATCATCATAGAGTTGGAAGGGACCTTGGAGGTCTTCTAGTCCAACCCCCTGCTCAAGCAGGAAACCCTATATCATTTCAGACAAATTGTTGTCCAGTCTCTTCTTAAAATCTTCCAGTGTTGGAGCATTCACAGTTTCTGGAGGCAGGTTGTTCCATTGATTAATTGTTCTCACTGTCAGGAAATTTCTCCTTAGTTCTAGGTTGCTTCTCTCCTTGATTAGTTTCCATCTGTTGCTTCTTGTCCTGCCTTCAGGCGCTTTGGAGAATAGCTTGACTCCCTCTTCTTTGGGGCAGCCCCTCAAATATTGGAAGACTCTTATCATGTAACCCCTGGTCCTTCTTCAAAAACCAGATTATTTTCCAAAGCACCAGAAGGCAAGACAGGAAACAATGAAAAGTAATCAAGGATAGAAGCAACCTAGAACTAAGGAGAAATTTACTGACAGTAAGAAAAATCAATCGGTGGAACAACTTGCCTCCAGAATTTGTGGGTGCTGGAGGATTTTAAGAAGAGACTGGACAGCCACTTGTCTCAAATGGTATATGGTCTCCTGCTTGAGCAGGGGGTTGGACT
>NW_015393151.1:4615-7550 GCF_001527695.2 Protobothrops mucrosquamatus
GGAAGCATGGATGCATACTTGGTTTATTTTAATTTAATTTCAATCTAAATTAAACAGAATCAAAGTTACTTTTAAGACTCTGAATTTTGAGTTCGGGCAAAGTAGCACAAGCAAAAAAATTCTTAGATGTGCATCCCAATCCTTCTTCCCTATGTAACAATCAAGAAAATGTGTGCATTGAGGGGTCCTTGGTGCTCTCTGAGCTTGGTGGTTTTCTTGTACATGTTTCATTACCAGACTAGGTAACATCATCAGTGCTAGAAGAAGTCTGAATGAGAGCAAGTTCCATTCTCTTCTAGCACTGATGATGTTACCTAGTTTGGGTAATGAAACATCTGCAAGAAAACAACCAAGCTCAGAGAGCACCAAGGACCCCGTAATCATTCTCCTCCTCCTCCTCCTCCAACTCCAACTCCAACTCCAACTCCAACTCCAACTCCATCTCCAACTCCCTTCTAGCACTTATGATATTACCTAGTTGGGTAATGAAGCATCTGCAAGGAGCACCAAGGAGCCCACAGATCAATCCGGAGCTATAAATATTCTCCTTTATTAGTAATGTCTGTATCGCCTTAAAGCATAACCAATTTACACAGAGGGACAGGACCTGATAAATTTGCAAGGCAATTTCAAGAATTAGTCAGTGCTGTGGCTGTCACTTTTCTCATGATATCATTTATCAAAAGGATCTTTTTGAATATCCTTTTATATGGCAATATCCTCCCCACACACACACACACAAAATAAGTGAAAATAGCAAAAAGAGAGGAGATGTAATAACCTTTTTTCTGAAGGGTTTAATTATCATAATGGATGCTCCTTCTCAGCGGTTGTCAGTATTCTTAAAAAGGCAGAAAAAAGAATGTCCTCTCCCTGAAGCAATTAGTTATTGTTCCTCATTGTAACAAACATTTTTTTAAAAATACTCAGCCTAAGTTTATTCATTACCTAGCAAACGTGTGAGAAGTTGGTGCAATGGAAAGTGAATTCTTGAAATTAGTTTAAGTTCTGCCTCCTACACTTACACTTTCTGCAGAGTGACGTCTATTAAATAAATAACTTTTAGATATATAATTATCAAAACATTTTTCCATACTGTAGCTTTTTGGTTTGACTACATATTTAAGAAGCCCATGCTTGTTCCAGCCTGGTAAAATAACAGCTAGACACGTATATAAATCTATACCAGAGATTGCACCTTTTGTAGAACTGATGGAAAAGGGATGTTTTTTCAGCCTCCCTCAGTTTATTCTTATTTAGATCCAGGATTTTTTTCCCCTGAAGAGTATTTAGATTATGGACATCATCTTTTTTTGGACTCAGAGATCGCCTTAACCCTTCCGTGGAAGGAAGAATTCCTGGGAGATTAAAGCGACAAAGCTTTCTTTCCTCAGTTGGAAAATTAGTGTGCCAAGAATAATGGTTCCTATTGATGACATAGCTCTCCTCTGGTGTTCTATTTCTAGGAAGGAGTAATTAGAAGTCTTATCAAATCATGTTCCTTTTTGGATTTAAAGTCACCTTGGAAAAGTTTCCATGCCCATCCCAAGGCAGCAGTAGCTCTGGAAAGCAATCCAACATTGGCCATATGGGTTACAACTACAGAGCCTTGCGGTCCTGGCACAAAAATAGAATAGAATAGAATAGAATAGAATAGAATAGAATAGAATAGAATAGAATAGAATAGAATTTTGGGATGGAATGGAATGGAATGGAATAGAATCGAATAGAATAGAAAATATGGAATGGAATGGAATAGAATAGAAAATATGGAATGGGATGGGATGGGATGGGATGGGATGGGATGGAATAGAATAGAATAGAATAGAATAGAATAGAATAGAATAGAATAGAATAGAATAGAATAGAATAGAATAGAAAATATGGAATGGAATGGAATAGAATAGAATAGAATAGAATAGAAAATATGGAATGGAATGGAATGGAATAGAATAGAATAGAATAGAATAGAATAGAATAGAATAGAATAGAATAGAATAGAATAGAATAGAATAGAATAGAATAGAATTTTGGGATGGGATGGAATAGAATAGAATAGAATAGAATAGAATAGAATAGAATAGAATACAGTTGGAAGGGGCCTTGGAGGTCTTCTAGTCCAACCCCCTGCTCAGGCAGGAAATTCTATACCATTTCAGACAAATGGTTGTGCAATCTCTTCTTAAAAACCTCCAGTGTTGGAGCACCCACAACTTCTGGAAGCAAGTTCCACTGATTAATTGTTCTAACTGTCAGGAAATTTCTCCTTATTTCCAGGTTGGTCCTCCCCTTGATTAGTTTCCATCCGTTGCTTCTTGTCCTGCTTTCTGGTGCTTTGGAAAAGAGGTTGACCCCCTCTTCTTTGTGGCAGCCCCTCAGATATTGGAAGACTGCTATCATGTCAGCCCTGGTCCTTCTTCAAAAACCAGATTATGAAGCAGAACACCAAAAACTCTCCAGTTGTACAGTTGCAGGTGTGACTTCTTGCTTAAATAGGGAGATGCCACCTTGTGGTCGTTTCAGGTACTAGCCAAAAATAAATGCTATTTTTCCTGGGCCGTGAGCAAATAGATTGTAGAATACAGGTGGTAATAATAATAATAATAATAATAATAATAATAATAATAATAATAATAATAATAATAATAATAATAATAATAATAATAATAATAATAATAATAATAATAATAATAATAATAATAATAATAATAATAATAATAATAATAATAATAATACTAATACCGTAGACCACGATATCATGCTGCGGCGTCTCGGTGGGCTAGGAGTGGGAGGCACCGTTATGCGGTGGTTCTCCTCCTTCCTCACCGACCGTACGCAGTCTGTATTGGCAGGGGGACAGAGGTCGACTCCTAGGCCCCTAACTTGTGGGGTGCCGCAGGGGTCGGTCCTCTCTCCCCTTCTGTTCAATATTTAT
>NW_015393151.1:8483-13244 GCF_001527695.2 Protobothrops mucrosquamatus
GTTTTAATTTGGTTTTATTCGGTGGGGTGTGTGGGTCTCTCTTTGTTTTAATAATGTTGTGAGCCGCCCTGAGTCCTTCGGGAGAAGGGCGGGATACAAATTGGAATAATAATAATAATAATAATAATAATAATAATAATAATAATAATAATAATAATAATAATAATAATAATAATAATAATAATAATAATAATAATAAAGTTGGAAGGGACCTTGGAAGTCATCGAGTGTATCCCCCTGCCCAGGCAGGAAACCCTGTATACCATTTCAGACAAATGGCTGTCCAGTCTCTTCTTAAAAACTTCCAGTGTTGGAGCATTCACCGCTTCTGGAGGCAGGTTGTTCCATTGGTAAATTGTTCTAACTGTCAGGAAGTTTCTCCTTAGTTCTAAGTCCTCCACTTACCACCACAATGGAGGCCCAACATTTCTGTGGCTAAGTGAGACATTTGTTTAGTACATTTTGCCCCATTTGACGTCCTTCCTTGCCATAGTGGGTAAGTGAATCACTGCAGTTGTTAAGTTAGTAACCCGGCCGGTTTAAGTGAACCCGCCTTCTCTGTTGACTTTGATTGACAGAAGATCGCAAAAGGGCAACACGTGACTCGCTTAGCTAAGGAAATTCTGGTCCAGTTGTGATCTGTAAGTCGAGGATCCCCTGTGCTCTATGTACTGCGCACCTCAAATACTCTACGGTAAAGTATGAAACCTTGCTGGAAAAGGTCATGAAGATTTGAATGGGGGAGAAAGAGAGAGCAAAATAATACACAGGGTTATATTTTCATTCGCCGTTCAAATCTTTCCTAGTTAATTCTTAGGGATATGTCTTTTCTTTTTCTTTTATTTACAATCCTGTTAAGCTTCATTAGTGGACAGAGGAGGAAAAAAAGGCTCTCTGTTCAATTTATCCACTCTGAAAGTGTGTTTTTATGTTTCCAGTTTACTGACAGCAAGGCAAATAGTTCTCAGGTTTAATTGTCGTTCTTCTCCAGATTAGGAAGTTAACAACAAGGAGCTATCTAAGTTACATATTTGCTCTGCTAAACAAACACACGCTCTCCACGTTTTTTCCAACAACATCTTCGGAAAAATCAATGTTAGCTTAACTCATCATTCATCTTCTGCCAGCGCACTCAGTTTAAGATATTCATCTCTCAGCTCCATTTGCAAGTAGGGACCCTGACTGGAGGGAATGCAGCCATAGTCCTGCACCATAGAGAAGAAATGAGATAATCTCGAAGGAATGGCATGAAACATAAATCCTCTTTTGTTCCGGAAATTTGCATATTTTCAAGGTGACAGCTTAAATGCCTTAAAATTCTTCTTCAAACATTTTCAGAGAATGTAATTGCTCCCTTCCAAAAGTATTCATAACAAAACCAGTAGGCTGTTGCATTTGATTGACACCCCAAGGGCTTCGTTTTAATAAACAAACAAACAAACACATGGTTGAGGGCAAGAAAAGAACGGGCAGGATGTGGACGAAAGCTAATTTATCTTACTCTGAACGTAGCACTAGCTAATGTTACATTAAAGTTACATTAAATCCAAATTAATATGATTCTCCCCCCCCCCCCATAAATTTAATAAGCTTGCCTTCTGGCCTCTGGCATTTTTCCTCAATGAAATTTCAGGGCAGAAGGACTTCATTCTGGGCACCAATGAGAGAAAGAAACAACTGCAGGTTTTCTAACCGCATTTCGTTCCCAGCTGGACCAACCTAATCAGCTTCATGCTTTAGTCCTGGATGACTACAGAGCCCATCAGCCTCTCCAGTGGTTCCTACCGTAGTTCTGAGAATGCTGTAGACTCTGCAGAATATTTTACATTCGATAAAAATCTGTTTCTCTTGCAGAAAAGGCACGGTGAAGAATCTTTAATCGTTGTTTTAAAGAACTGCAAACTAGATCCCATTAGACAGCTGAAAGATAAGGAATACCCACTGGTGGGATTCAGCCAGTTGGCACCACTTCGGCAGAACCGGTAGCTAATTTTTTGTTGCCCAGGCCCAGAATGGACTTCCGGAAGCGGCATCCACACAGAGAACCGGTTGTTCACCTATTTGAATCCCACCACTGGGGATATCCTATGAATTGTGGCACCGACCTAACCTTGGCAATCTTACTTACTTATCAGCATGTCAGAACCAAAATCAGGAAGCCAAGGGCGTTTCAGCTCTTTGATCTGTTATTTCTCCAAGTCTTCAACCTCCTCTTTCTCTCCTCCTGGCTTTCCTTTTCTGCTTGAATTTTCCGCCCTCACATCTCCAGCCATCCTCCATCAGAATATTACATTCATGTTCCAGGGCTAAGAATCAGGATGGAGAACTTCCCAATGAAATATATGCCATAGTGACTCACGCGCCTACACACCTGCCTCTATTTTTCAAAGACCAGGGTTGATGGACAACGTCCTGTCAAGGGAAGGGAACAGAATACAGCTAGTCCACGACTTACAACAGTTCATTTAGTGACCATTCAAAGTTACAACGGCTTTACTTGGTTATTTTAATAGTTGATTAATGCTAGATAGATTTTGATTATTATATTTGTAACCCTGTGTTCAGCTCTGGGAAGTGGGGGAGGGGGAGGGAGGGGTTTTGGGGTGGGGGGGTTATACTGTAATCTTCATAAAACTTTTAATAAAAAAAAAAAGTTACAATGGCTTTGAAAAAAGAGACTTATGACCGTATTTCACAGTCACGACCTTTGGAGCATCCCCGCGGTCACATGATCAAAATTCGGACGCTTGGCAACTGGCATGTACTTATGACAGTTGCAGTGTCCCGGGGTCACGGGATCCCCTTTTGCGACCTTCTGACAAGCAAAGTCAATGGGGAAGCCAGATTTGCTTAACAACCCTGTTACCAATTTATCAACTGCAGCGATTTACAACTGTGGCAAGAAAAGTCATAAAATGGGGCAAAATTCACTTAACAAACGTCTCACTTAACAACAGAAATATTGGGCTCAATCGTGGTGGTAAGTCCAGGACTTACCTGTATCGTTTTTGAAAAAGCTGCAAGTGGTCACTCAGGACAGAAGATAGATCTGGGTTTGCAAGCATCCGTGTCTGGATGGGGTGACAGCAGAAGCAATTAGTTGCTGATATGTTTGTGAGCCACGTAGAGCAGTGGTTCTCAACCTTTTTAATGCCGCGACCCCCAACCGGTCGTAAGTCGAGGACTAAACCGGTCTTAAGTCGAGGACTAAACCGGTCGTAAGTCGAGGACTACCCAACCGGTCGTAGGTCGAGGACTTTCCCTGCCCAGGAGCGCCGCGCATACGTCGTTCCGCCCCCTGTGCCGGCCGAGGCGTAGCTGGCAAGCGGCAGAGACAGAGCAGGCCGACCACCAGCTGGCCCAGCCCAAGGGAGGTAAGGCACCCACCAGAAAAGGGGAAAAAAATGGCGGACAGCCTTGCTTGGCGACCCCCGTGAAATGGTCGATTGACCCCAAATGGGGTCGCGACCCATAGGTTGAGAACCGCTGACCTAGAGTTACATATGGGAGACGGGCAGCTATATAAATTGAACAAATACAGTTTTGTTATCTCAGATCCAGAATCCTAGAGGTTTTCTACTAAGTTACCACTTCCGGCTCTGAAGATGCCTGCCACGGATATTGAGAAAATGCCAGGAGATCCAATCATTGCAGTTATAGACTAGGGGTGTCCAACCTTAAGACTTGTGGACTTCAACTCCCAGATTTCCCCTTCTTAGGAAGAAAGGCAGCTATTTTGACTGTTCCAGTCTTTCTGGACAAGTTTCTTTTCCATTACTGTCATCTAACTCAGTCTTATGTAGACCGCCTTACGACGGCATCCTCTTTCATGCAAAGAATTGATCTTGAGAACATTGACCCCCCAAAAATGGGCTAAAATAGAGGTGTCCAATCTTGGCAACTTTAAGACTTGTGGACTTCAACTCCCAGAATTCCCCAGCCAGCTATGCTGGCTCATCGTCATTAGTTTACAATCTTATTTTTTAAAGTTTCCTGCTTATTTTTTGCTTATACCTGAAGCCTGTCAGTCCATAACAGAAAGATTTGCTTCCAGTATTCTTAAGCTAAAAAAAAGTAAGCTAAAAAAAAAGTCTTCTCTCATATGTACTTTGTGCCAGTCCATTTCCTTTCCTTCCTGCTACACTTCTTTGGATAATGAGCAGTTTAATGATGGAAATGGGGAGACCTCCTGATTAGGGGAAAAGGGGAGAGTAATTTCTGAAGGGAACGGCAGGATAAATAGCAGAAGGTCCATTGTGTTCCTCTGAGAATCTGGACAATCTGTAGTTGTGAGCGTTGATTAATTTTTAATTCTGAACTATGTCTAAACCGAGTTGAAGAGGTTCTTTTTCATTTCCTGACAGTGCTAAATAAAGAAAAAGTAATAAAGCCAGAAGCAGGACTTACCTTGGCATCTAATAAAAGCCTGAGTCCTGAGTCTGCAGAAGAGGCTTTAAGGAGAGAAGAGAATGAGAAAGACAGAGGCAGAGAGAGGCAGACATATAAATGAAGGCTGGCTGGTTAGGTGACTTTGGGCCAGTCATTCCATTGAGGCTTTAGTTTAAAAGTTGAAAACATATCTATGAACTAAGCTACACGGCACTAGCATAGTAGATCACAATCAATAATCTTCCATGAAGAGAAGAGAAGAGAAGAGAAGAGAAGAGGAGAGAGAGAGAGAGAGAGAGAGAGAGAGAGAGAGAGAGAGAGAGAGAGAGAGAGAGAGAGAGAGAGAGAGAGAGAGAGAGAGAGAGAGAGAGA
>NW_015393151.1:13702-32471 GCF_001527695.2 Protobothrops mucrosquamatus
AGAGAGAGAGAGAGAGAGAGAGAGAGAGAGAGAGAGAGAGAGAGAGAGAGAGATGGAATACTGCATCCAGTTTTGGTCACCACGATGCAAAAAAGATGTTGAGACTCTAGAAAGAGTACAGAGAAGAGCAACAAGGATGATTAGGGGACTGGAAGCTAAAACATATAAGGAACGGTTGCAGGAATTGGGTAGGTCTAGTCTCATGAAGAGAAGGATGAGGGGTGACATGATAGCAGTCTTCCAATATCTCAGGGGCTGCCACAAAGAAGAGGGTGTCAAGCTATTCTCCAAAGCACCTGAAGGCAGGACAAGAAGCAACAGATGGAAACTAACCAAGGAGAGAAGCAATTTAGAACTAAGGAGAGTTTTCCTGACAGTTGGAACTATTAATCAGTGGAGCAACCTGCCTCCAGAAGTTGTGAATGCTCCAACACTGGAAGTTTTTAAGAAGAGACTGGACAGCCATTTGTCTGAAATGGTATAGGGTTTCCTGCTTGAGCAGGGGGTTGGAGGTCCTCTAGAGGACCTCCAAGGTCCCTTCCAACTTGATGATGATGATGATGAGGAGGAGGAGGAGGAGGAGGAGGAGGAGGAGGAGGAGGAGGAGGATGGATGGATGGATGGATGGATGGATGGATGGATGGATGGATGGATGGATAGATAGATAGATAGATAGATAGATAGATAGATAGATAGATAGATAGATAGATAGATAGATAGATAGATAGATGTGAAAATCTAATGAATCAGGGAGACTGAAAAGTGAATCAAAGCTCCAAAATCTGGAGAAGAAGGACTGAACCCCATTGCAAGAGAAGTTTACTTATTTTTACATAATTATTTATTTAAATTTATATGCCGCCCATTTCACAGTTCAGGGCCTAGGATACATTCCTCAGTAGGAAATAAGACTCCCAATAAAGGAGAATATTTGAAATGAGAGTCCCTTGGTGCTCTCTGAGCTTGGTGGTTTTCTTGCAGACATTTCATGACCAAAACTAGGTAACATCATCAGCACTCATAAATGAAACAGCAAACAGCAAAACATGGAAACAACCCATTCTCTCCCAAGAATGGTGGTGATCACAGGCCAAAGGACTGTTCCTCCGCCCCAAGCCCATCGAATTATAGGAGAGCTCCTCAAACCTGAACTTGGAAATCAAAGGACATTTTTGATAGTTCCTCAGCTCTTCCTACCTCCTTTGACTTTGGCCAAACTGAAGTCTCAACTCTGGGGAAGATCATCTAAAACGGACGCGTTTCCAGTCGTTTTTCTGGCCCTCCAAAGCTTTCCACAGAATCAAAAGACCCAGCTTGGTGCACGCAAGACCATTTCTAACGGTTGCCTTATCTGGAAGAGCCGATGCCTCCTGTACGGCACCACCTGTTGCGATTTGAAGCCCTCAGAATTTCCTTTCCGTTTGATCTCTAATGATTCATCATCGTAATGAAAACCTAGTGGGTGGTTTCACCTTGCACGGTAGGTGAGCGGAGGCCAAAAGAGTGTGGGAAAGAGAATAAGCAAGGTGGAATTAAATTTGGAGTAGGCGTTCAAAGGGAACGTGTGGCAGGGAGAAAGGCACAACAGGACAGTCTTGGGGGAGACAATATGTCAAGAGGAAAGTAGGAGAGGCAACGCTGAGCTGCCTTTTCGTGGGTGGAAATGATTGCACAGTTCTTTACTTTGAGGTACATGTAGTCCGTACAGCCCTTCGTTCGGCAGCCATTTGAAGTAACAACTGCGCTGAAAAAATGATTCCTGACCGTTTTTTCACACTTACAGCCATTGCATCACCCCCCTGGTTGCATGATCAAAATTTAGACGCTTGGCAACTGATTCATACTTATGACGGTTGCAGTGATCCCCTTTTGTAAATTTCCGACGAGCAAAGTCAAGGGGGAAGCTGGATTCCCTTAACAGCCTGCAGTGATTCACTTAACAACGGTGGCGAGAAAGGTCATGAAATGGGGCAAAACTCACTTAACGACCGTCTTGCTTAGCAGCAGAAATTTGGGGCTCAATTGTGGCCCTACGTGGAGGACTAGGTGTAGGGTCTTAAAGCTAAAGTTTTCTAAACTTTTCCATCCGAAGAGGTGAAGAGTCCAGGAATGCTTCATTGAATGGGGAGGAAGAGGTGACCATGGAGAGAAGGGCTTGGCTACCGACAACAGCCGGAGACATTCTCAAAAGTCTACATTTACTCCAAATTCCTGGTTGTTATAGACCAGGGCTTTTCAACCTTTTCACCCATTGTACCACTTTTAGGATATGGCAATATCCGAGTACCACCAGTCGCCTAGGAAGGTGTCAAAAACTTGATGACCAAAAAAAAAAAAAAGAGGAAAAAAGTGATAAAGTACAGGTAGTCCTTGACTTAAAACAGTTCCCTTAGTGATTGTTCGAAGTTACAATGGCACTGAAAAAAGTGCCCCCCAAGCCACAGCCGAGCAAGACACCTGCTTGCCCATTGTTGTGAGCATTTCTGTTGAGGATTGGCAGTGGGGGTGAGGTGGGGGGTGTTTGGTTTTTATTGCCCCCCCCATCTGCTGGGTGGTTGCAGCAGGTTTTGGTCACTTCACATGACCCTGGGACACTGTGACCGTCATAAATATGAATCAGTTGCCAAGCATCTGAATATAAATCACAAGACCCTGGAGAGGCTGCAACATTCCAGCTGATCAGTGCTTCTTCTGGGCCCAGCTGGAGCCTGGCGCTGATCCTGGCGCTTCCGCTGAGCCCTGACAGCCCTGCAGCTCCAGCCATCTCTTGCTCAGGCTTGTGTGGTGCTGCCACCGGTTCAGCTCATTCCCCTTCCCTGCTACCACTTTTCTAGGATGGTCGCGTACCACCTGCCAGGTGCCAATGTACCACAGGTGGTACCACTGGTTGAAAAGCCTTGTTAAAGACAAAGCTGCCTAGCTTTTGCATATAGCCGCCCTGAGTCCGCAAGGAGAAGGGCGAGATATAAATATAAACAATAAATAAATAAATAAATAAATATACATATGGGAGATATGTGGGTTTCTTTACACTGATGTGTGCCTGGAAGATTTGAGTTTCCTAACCAATACAGGTCGCCCTCGACTTGCAACAGTTCATTTAGTGACCGTCCAAAGTTACGTCACTGAAAAAAGTGACTTAAGGACCATTTTTCACACTTACGACCATTGCATTCCCCATGGTCACGTGATCAAAATTTGGATGCTTGGCAACTGGCTCATATTTATGATGGTTGCAGTCTCTCTTTTTCTTTTTCTCTTTCTCTCTCTTTGTCTCTTTCTTTCTCTTTCTCTTTCTTTTTCTCTTTCTCTCTGTCTCTCTTTCTCTTTCTCTTTCTTTTTCTTCTTTTTCTCTCTTTCTCTTTCTTTCTTTCTTTCTTTCTCTCTCTCTTTGTCTCTTTCTCTTTTTCTCTTTTTCTTTCTTTCTCTTTCTCTTTCTCTCTCTCCTTATTTCTTTCTCTTTCTCTCTTTCTCTTTCTCTCTCTCTTTCTCTGTCTCTCTCTCTCTCTTTCTCTGTGTGTGTCTTTATATCTCAAATCAAGGGCTTGGTTTTTCAAGCCAGGACCTTAGGGAGGAAATCTCCTGCCACACTCAGATAACATCAAAGATGAATATCTTTGCTTTGTGAGGCTTTTCGATGAAAACTTTTTTTTCCTATGCCTGTTTGCTACGCAACTGTTGCCTAAGTCCTGTGTCACAGTCAACTTCCTCCTACCCGGTCTTTGCGATGTGCCTGTGTTAATAGCTTCGCTGTTCCTTTCAAACTATGTAATAAATTCTTATCAAAATCATCCCCTACATCCCCCAGGTTAAAAACAAAGCGATAAGCAGGTAATCCTTGACTTACAACCACTCAACGGCACTGAAAAAAAGTGACTTATGACCAGTTTTCACACTTACGACCATTGGCAGCATCCCCGGGGTCTCATCATCAAAATTCAGAGGCTTGGCAACTGACATGAACTTACGACAGTTGCACTGTATCCCGGGGTTACGTAATCTCCATTTGTAACCTTCCCAACCGGCTTCTGACAGCCAAAATCAATGGAAGAAGCCAGATTCGCTTAATGACATGATTCATTTAACAACTGCAGTGATTCACTTAACAACAATGGCAAAAAAGGTCATAAAATGGGGCAAAACTCATTTAAAACCATGGAAATTTGGGGTTCCGTTGCAGCCAGAGTGAAAAGAATAAACCCATCCCATCTGCTCTGGTTTGAAAACGCCCACTAGGTTTAGTGATGTCCCACCAAGTTGGGAAGTGGGAGCTGGGGATGCCACCCCAGAAGCTTCTGATCACGCAGAGAGTCTTACCTGGAGTGGCTGTCAAAGGCACTCATTAATCCAGGCCAGGTGGGGAGATCCAGCAATTGCAACAGGAAAGACTTCCAGCAGGATCCTCCTCCCTGGAGTTAAATCCCAGGCGGAGAGGAAAGGATTCCCATCTGGGCAAGAACAAAGAGATCCCTGGAGGGTAGAGAGTTTGCTGTCTGAAAGGAATCAACTGAAGCAGTCCTGAAGCAGTCCTGAAAGGAATCAACTGAAGCTGGTGGGTGCTCGGGAAAGAGAAGGGATCTCTTGACATCCAGGGAAAGATCCACCTTTCGCAGCCAAGAACCACCTTCAGGCGTAAAAGCTCTTCATTGAATTAACCCTCAGCTGACTGTGGGAAAGCGAGGCAGTTCAGCCTGTCCACTCCAGTGTGTGTGTGTCTGTGTGTGTGTGTGTGAGTGCGTGGGGGTGTGTGGGTTTCTGCGTCTTCCCAACCTCTGGAGATCGACTTTCAACCCACCTCCCTTAAATGTCTGGTCCTCCAGGATGCCGCAGCTTTTAAGCAACGCGCTCCGAGGAACAGAAAACCATCGGGGAGATTTAAAGTGGATTTTGCAAAGAACTCCCGGCAGCTCCCTTGGACAAGCCTGCGCCTGATAAGGTTTGAGTGGGAAGCTATTCTTAGAAAGACGCAGGCTAGGGAAACCAAACTTTCATCCGCCTGTCTAGTGGAGGGGGAGGGGGAAACACAAGGGGAGGGGAAGAGGGGGAAAAGAGAGAGAGAGAGAGAGAGAGAGAGAGAGAGAGAGAGAGAGAGAGAGAGAGAGAGAGAGAGAGAGAGAGAGAGAGAGATGGCCGTCCTGAATTATGACAGGAGTGGCTGTTAGCACAACACGACAATTGGAAACGATTCTTTGGCCAGGAAGTCCACCATGTTCCAACTGCTCAAAGAGCATCACATTTCAGGTGTTTACGGATGACAACCCACAACTGCCAGCAGGAAGAAGGAAATAGTCACTGGATTGATGGGCTAAATGCAAAAAAGAAAAAAAAAGGCTTACTGACTTGTTTTTCTTCTCTTATTCTGTTCCAAATTATTGTGTTGGGAACTTTCCAGATTGTCTATGGAGGTTTTCAATCATCCAGGTCATGGTTATCCCAAAGATGCTTTTTGTTCCCCAAAAGACAATTGGATTTTTTTTTCTGGATTGTTTTTTTTTTCCTTAAAAGCATTTCTCTTCTCATCCAAGAAGCTTCTTTAGTTCTGAGGACTACTTGCTTCAGTTCCGAAGAAACTTCTTGGAAACGTTTTCAAGGGGGGGGGGGGAAACCCCAAGAAAGTCCAGTTGCCTTTTGGGGGAAAAAGCACCTTGGGGACAACTTTCCAGATTGCAAATTGTCAACTGACCACAGACTGACCATTTGACTGACCACAGACTGACCAATGGTCAACTGACCATTTCCTGTGATGTTCTAGGGCAGGGATCTTCAAACTTGGCCTTTCTATGACTTGTGGACTTCAACTCCCATAATTCCTCAGCCAGGCACGCTGGCTGAGGAATTCTGGGAGTTGAAGTCCATGAGTCATAAAAGGGCCAAGTTGGAAGACCCCTGCTCTAGGGAAGCGAAGGTTGGACACTGAAGGAACAGGACAGGGAGAACACCATGGTTTCCATGGTGTTGACCTTTTGTGTTGGAGAAGACTCTGGCGATCAGGGTGGTCAGCCAAGAAAACAATCCAAGGAGCCATCAAACCAATCAAGGCAGTGTCCTCACTCCAGGCACCAATGTCCACGTTCAAACGATCCTATTTAGATTCCTTATACGAGGGCCCATTTTTCTGAAAAAGTCTCTACTGCTAGGAAAGATGGAAGGAAAGAGAAGAAGAGGATGGACAGCCACAAAGAGGATGGATGCAGTTACAGCGGTGATGAGCGCACCATTGAAAGCCCCGAGTGACCAGATGAGGGACAGACGGTCCTGGAGATTACAATCCTCAACTTTCAACCACTTGTTTAGTGACTGTTTGAAGTTACAACGGCACTAAAAAAGTGACTTATGACTGTTCTTCACACTTACGACCGTTGCAGCATCCCCCAGGGTCACGTGATCAAAATTCAGACGCTTGGCAACTGGCGTGTACTTAGGACAGTTGCAGTGTCTCGGGGGTGGGGTCATGTGATCCTCTTCTGACAAGCAAAGTCAATGGCGATTCCCTTAACAACTGCGGCAAGAAAGGTCGTAAAAATGGGGCGAACCTCACCTAACAACTGTCTTGTTCAGCGACAGAAATGTCGGGCTCAGCTGTAGTTGTACGTGGAAGACTGCCTCCCACTATGTGGTCACTAAGGGTGAAAAAGGACTTGATCATACACGGCCAGTCAAGTCAAGAGATTCGGTGCAAATACGAAAAGTGCCTGATGGGATTTCACTGCCAACGCAAAGCAGGTCAAGCCTCGTCAACCTGGTCCATTACGCCTTCCCCAATTTTTTACTGAAGAAAAGACTGGAATCGCAGCCTTATTCCTTTTGAATTACACAGCAGATGCTCTCTGTTTGTTCCAGAAGAATGGAAGTCTTGCAAGGTCCCTGAAGGGAAGAAAAGGAAACAGCGCAAATCTAATAAGTCATTTATTTCAATATTTTTATGCCGTTTTTCTCTTGAAAAGAGAACAAAACAAGATACATTTGTCCTGCAAATCTCAGGTTGCAACATCAAATATTTCTTCTCTTTTTCCCTTAACATTTACTCTCTCGTATTCAAGCTAGTACAGATCAACTCAATAAAAACATCATTATTACATTTATCAATAAATTTTTAGCTTATACCTATCTTACTTACATTCAATCTTCATAAACAATCCATATCCTGTTATTAATTTTTACCCAATTTTTAGTTTCTCATCAATATTCCAATTTAACTTTTGTAGAGGACAGGAAGACCTGGAGGAACGTTGTCCATGGGGTCGCGATGGGTCGGACACGACTTCGTAATTAACAACAACAACAATCTTGTTATCGAACTATTGATTAACCCAGTCACCACATTGCTTTTTAAATACCTAAATGTAAAATTGGAAAATTAATAAAATATTTTTTTTTAAAAAAAGATACATTTTCCTATCCAGTTAGGATCGCCTCATATATAGGTTAGCCGAGACGCAGGCCTTGGTGTGATTATTCGTTTCCAGCAAAATGGCGTGTAAGGACCCACTTCAATCCCACATCTTAACAAAGCAGAACTCTTGGAAACCATTTCTTCCAACAGGAACTTTTATTAAGAGTAGTTGATAGCAGGTATAATAGACAGGATCTGAGGGATTCTTTACAGATCGATACTTTAAAGCAGGGGTAGTCAACCTTGGCTCTTTTATGACTCGTGGACTTCAACTCCCAGAATTCCTGAGCCAGCTAAGCTGGCTCAGGAATTCTGGGAATTGAAGTCCACGAGTCATAAAAGAGCCAAGGTTGACTACCCCTGCTTTAAAGGGTCTCTAAGCAAACCCCACCCCACAGTTCATCCGGACGGTTCAGACTGGCCAATCCCCAGGTGTTTAGTCCATCGTGGGAAAGGGAAGATAACATCAGTCCAGCTCCGTTTGTAGTATGATGTTCCACAACTCTTCATACCTCCTTTTGAGACCTGAGAAATAAGGCAAGTTCCGGATGTTTGTATCTCTTTCCCCCCACCCCCCCCTTCCTAACTGCCCAGTTAAGAAGAAGAAAGTTCAGAGAGATGCATAGTGCAGGGAGCAATTTGTTACATTGTAATGGATAGCAGACATGGAGTCAGTAAACAAAAGGTTACATTGTAGCGAATAGAGGAAGTGAAAGCAATAAACCCGCATGCATGTCCCCCCTCCCCCTTGGAAGTATGGCAGAATCCAGGGAAAGGTGAGATTTGATTTTAGATCAGAGGAGATAGATAGAAATGAAATATAACTGGATTCTGGCATGGTGCTAGATTTCTAACTTTTAAGGACATGCAGTCTAATTCGATAGCGAACGTGGTATTCTTTTCTGTTCTAGACAACTAAAAATAATAATAATAACATTTCGCTTCCCTGTCTATGCCGTGATTGGCATCAGATGGATGCCACACTTTGAGAAAACAGATAGCCTTTTTTTGCACGGTTATAAATATAACTTACCCAAAACATGCCATTTTTCAGTGGTTTCGGATCCAAACTTCTTTTTTTTTAATGCCACCTTGGAAAGAGAGATCTTTTTATGTTTGTTTGGTAGAATGTTCTTCCAGAACCCAACTGTTAACAGGATAAGCAAGAAGGAAAAATAAAATCAAGGCTCCGAGTGATATAGCTGGGGGCAGAAGGTTAAAACTGGGAGTTACTGCATTTGAAAGATATTCCAAATAACATTTTGGGAGATTTCGGGAAGTAGTCCTCTACTTACAATCACGACTGGGGACCAGAATTCCCTTTGCTAAGCAAAGTGGTTGTTGATGAATCCTGCCTGGCCTTCCCCCCCCCCCCAAAGTTAAATGAATTGCTGCAATGAATCATGGGGTCACTGAGGGAAGCCAGCTTCCCCCACTGACTTTGCTTAATGAAAGTTGACTGGGAAGATCACAAATGATGATTTGATCGTCAGAAGGCTGCAAAAGAGGATCATATGACCGCCCCGGGACACTGCAACCGTCATAAATATGAGTCAGTTGTCAAGCCTCCAAATGTAAATCAGATCCTCGTGAGGATGCTTCAAGGGTCCTAAGTGTGAAAAACGGTCCTAAGTCACTTTTTTTCAGTGCCGTTATAACTTTGAACGGTCACTAAATGAACTGTTATAAGTCGAGGAGTGCCTGTGTTCAAATTATTAAAGAATACAGGGGGGGGAAAAACAGTTATGCTATCAAGAAATTGTGAATAGAAATCTACTATGCCAGAGGTCCCCAACCTTTTGGGCACCAGGGACCGGTGCCATGGAGAAAGATTTTTCCACGGGTTTTGAATACTGCTTGCATCCTGAGGATGGAGCTTTGCTTGTTTGTGCAGCCCACTTGTTGTTATGCTGTGGACCGGTGTTGGTCCATGGACCGGGGGTTGGGGACCCCTGTACTACACACTCTGGGGGAAAAAATCCAACCTCACAATGCATCAAGACTATCTTTCCGCATTTTAAAAGAAGCGAAAGAAAGCACATTATTATCCAAGCACGTGTCCCCAAACAAGCATTAATCCCATCAAGTCTGGAGTTTTAAAAAAACCATCTCTGTACCCCACAACAGAAGATTATAGTCAAGGCAACCTAGAGGAGAAGATTGCGGCTTCAGTGTCAGTGTTTTAAAATAAAGTCAGATATAATCGTTTGTATTAACGTCATAAGCACAAAGGTTGCAGTCAGAGATGGCGCTTGCTTATTTGTTCATCTTCGAGGTGACCAGAAACACCACTTTCTCCAGGCCTCCTCCATCTTTCTAAACTCTACTATATGCTACATGCAGCGAGGGAATGATGACATCCTGCAGGCATCAGCCCAAACAACTAATTAGCAGTAGATCCTTATTCCTACACTCAAAAAGTTTACTAATGGGAGATGCGGCTACTGGCTTAAAAGGACTTAAGCCAGGATTCAACAAATCCTCCCAAGAAAGGGCTAATAACAGATATTAATCCAGGGTGTCTTTCAAAGCAAGATCTGCCCCCGGGGACTTTGTGGGCATATCCATAAAGTCTTCTTGGTAGCATTATAGACAAAGTTTACATACCTCTACCTGTTTTCAGGATTCCCTATAGAGCACCCTATAAGTACTAATTAGACCCAACTCTATTTAGCTTCCAAGCCCAATCAAGGAATATTCAGAGGCAGAATGAAAGATCCCGAATTAAAGATTCAGAGACAGAATTAAAGATTAATGGATGGAAAATTTATTCAGGAGAGAAGCAACCTAGAACTAAGCAGAAAATTCCTGACAGTGAGAACAAGTCATTGGTGGCTTGCCTCCAGAGGTTGTGGATGCTCCATCACTGGAAGGTTTCAAGAGGAGACTGGATAGCCATTTGTCCAGAATGGTATAGGGGTCTCCTGCTTGAGCAGAGGGTTGGACTAGATGACTTCCAAGGTCTCTTCCAAATTTATTGTTCTGCTAAAGAGGGCAATGAATGCTTCCAAGGTGAATGCAAACTCCACATGCAGAGACAGTGTGCCATGGAAGACCAGCACCAGAAGCCAGGACATGGTAATTAAGTGGTCCTCCTTGTAAACTAGACTGCTTTAAAGAGCATCCCCAAAAGAGGCAATAGCAGAGCACTTTTTTCATCGCTGCCAAAACAATGGAATAGATATTGTCTCCAGAAGTCTTAGCTCAGTTTGAGAGCATCTTGGCTTCTTGTCTTTTTCACAGGAAGGATCAAAATATGTTCCCTGCAGCTGTTCCTTCTCCAGCTAACTGCTGGATTTCTCTTGGCCAAATGCCTTTCCAGCTCCAGCTCCTGACTGGGTTTTCAATTCAACAACGGCATGCAGAGTGCAAATCATTTAGTAATAAACAACAACGAGGGAGACTCATTAAAGTTCCACTGGCCTTCGTTTTAGGAGCAAGGTTCTACCTATCAAAGATTGTACCTTCCATCATCCTTCTTCAAAGGTCAAAACTATTCATTACAAACGGACATCCTTTTTAAAATCCAATTATTTTGAAAGGCAGGGAAGAGATGTCTTTCACAGTGGGACACAAAGAGTGCTTGACTTCAAACTGGTTCTCATACACTTTACTGGATCTGCTTCAACAGGATGATTTCAATACCAGAGAACCGATGGACATTAAGTGGCCACTTCAATTTCCTGCCTATTCACTAGTGCTTTGTCACTTACACAAGCATGAAAGACACACACACACACGCACACACACCAGAAAAAAAATTGGCTGGGGGAGTGTGATTGGTGTTCACTGTGCATTTTAACGCAGTGTTTCTTCCTAATTTATTTTACAGACGATAAAACCTGACATCGATAGGAAGTGCTAATTGGCTCCGTTCAGTATTCTTATCCCTAAGCATCCGTGGGTGTCATCCGATTCTGTCATCTTCCAAAATGAATTACAAAAAGGAAAAACAATTACATCTGAAGCAAGACCCTTGCCAACTGTTATGTTCCTGCTCTCTGGTGTCAGGGAAGCAGGGTTACTGAAAATAGAAGGATGGGATGACTTAGATGTTGCCAGTAGAAGCAATAAACAGCTAATTCTTAAAAAAAAAATAGCTACTTTTTCACATACCTGGGTGTGTGTTGATGGCAACCATCATGGGATAAATGTAAGGTGGCAATTTCCAGAGGCTTTTATTGCATTCTGTTCTTAGAGCTAAGCCAAATGGAACATTCCTATCTACAGAGAAAGCCTTGCAGTGAATCAAGGCAGACAAGAAGGAAATTACGCTTTCTTTAATAGTGAAAAACATTGGCGAATTTGCTCCTTTCCACTCATTTTCCTCCCGGATGCAGGCAAACAACCCAGCTCATCTCCCTCTCTCTGTGAAGGAACGTATTTGCAAATCACTGAGTACTCACTACTCACCGTCTCAGAATTTACTTTTTCTTCTTATGAAGATGGTGCTATAACTCAGAACGTTATTTTCTAGTGTTTCAATTCTCTACTGACTTTTTTTAGGAAAGAAGGAAGGAAGGAAGGAAGGAAGGAAGGAAGGAAGGAAGGAAGGAAGGAAGGAAGGAAGGAAGGAAGGAAGGAAGGAAGGAAGGAAAGAAGGAAGGAAGGAAGGAAGGAAGGAAGGAAGGAAGGAAGGAAGGAAGGAAGGAAGGAAGGAAGGAAGGGAGAGCATGAAGAAAAAAGGAGGGAAGAAGGAAAGAAGAAGGAATAGAGCATGGAAAATGAAGGAAGGCTAGACAGCTTTGGGCAGAATGTCAAACTGACCAACTCCAGCTGCTTGCTGGTATTCCCTAATCATACATCAACATGCCTTTCTTTTGAACAAAAATGCAGCAGGAGCATTTAGCATGTTAATAAGAACATCAGTATTGACTTGGCTCCAGGAGTTGTGGATGCTTCAACATTGGAAGTTGTTAAGAAGAGATTGGACAACCATTTGTCTGAAATGGTAAAACTGAGCAGGGGGTTGGACTAGAAGACCTCCATGGTCCCTTCCAACTCTTTTATTTTGTTATTCAATATGGCAGCATGAGAATGTCCACATTTCTCAACATATTCCCATCTATTTAATGACTGGATTTAGGAAAAGAGCAGGCAGAGCTGTGGGGAGCAGAGTCAAACGTGTCATTAGTTTGAAGTCCTGGCATTGCCACAAGAGACCCAAGTCCAGGCCGCCACCCTTGAATTCCAGTGGACCCTTATTGAGTGCTAATTTAGTGTTGACCATTTGCTGACCAGATTCTTGTCTACAAGCTGCAATAATAAACCTTCTGTGCTTGGACTTAATGAATGATCCTGGTTCTTTGTGTCCAACACTTTTCAAAGTTACAATGGCACTGAAAAAGTGATTTACAGTTTGACCGATCTTCACAGTTAGGACTATCGCAGCATCCCCAAAGTCAATTCATAATATTTTTGCCTGATGAGCAACAGGTGAGTCACACATTCAAAAGCAGAGTGATGGTCTTACCATTGTTCATTGAACAATGAACCTTGGAGAGAATTTGAAAGTCAAGTATGCACAAAAGACCAGTTGGAGAAATTTAGGATTCTGAGTTCAGGGTAGTATTTCTTTTGAATGATGTGTGTTTTTTTCTTCTTGCTTCCTACAGCTGCATTCCTAGGTAGTTATGAACAGAAAGTTATTATGAATCAGTAGCTTTGCTTCCGCTCAGCACAAATTTTTAAAAGAGGAAAGAAAAAGGAGAGCAATGTGTAAGAGAGGGAGGCAAGAGACGGAAACAAGATGGTGTATAAATTAGTTTCCAGAAGGACAAAAACAATTCTGATAGACTCCCAGAATTTCAAGTGTGGGAAACAGATGCTAGACAATCAAACATATTTTTCTCCCAAATTAAGCCAGCTACTGCACAAAACGGTAATGTTGTGCATAGCCTCGAATTTGCATAAAGTAGGTAGGAGGATGCTTAAACATTCTGCAAAATGAGCAAATTATCTTCACAAAACAAAACAGCCCCATTTTTAAAAATAAGGAAGGGGTTGATTGTGCATGAAGCTCACATTTCTGTATCTAAACTCTTCCATTTGTTTCCTTTGAAAAAGCAAGTTTCTAGCCCTTTGTGAATGTAGATGGGGACACACACACACACACACACACACACACACATGCACACAAGCCTCAAGAAAACTAGTGGGATTTTCCGAGGCCAAGGCACAGATTTCCAGAAGGATATGCCTTCCCTATTTCACAGAGCGCAGGAAAACTAAATAATGATGATAATGATCTGGGCTTAATCCCCAAAATTGTAGTTACATCAAAGGTCTTTACACAATTAATGTGATGGATGTAGAGAGTATAGTGTAGGGATGAAAATGGGAGCACAAGGAATGAGGAAGTTCTCAACTTACAACTTGAGGATGGGCTCCAGCACCCGAAAACTGGTCTCGGTGAATGACTCAGACTGGATCCTGCAACATTATTCTGGGACACCTATATTTGCCTTCATTTGTAATCTAAAATAAAAAATAAAAAGATGTTTGAACCAAACAACGCCCAAATATTAAGCGAATTACGGTTTATTTAAACATATAAAGCAAACCCATGCAATTGGCTGGGATGACACAACTCAGTAAGGTGGAAATAAGATAGATTAAGTCTAAACTGGGATATGGAAAACTTACCAATATCATTTTGACAGAAAAATTTAAAACATACACAAAAGATCTTGGAATGGCAAGTGCACCATCTGGTGGGTCCAGCTGGCATTTTTCATCCAACAGCAGCAGGAATTTACCCTTTATATGGTGTCTTTGTAGGATTACGTTTTCCTCTTGTGCATAGCGTACTTTTAAAGGGAATGGAGGAATTTTCCATCCTCCATCGTTCCAACTCAAAAGCCATTTCCTAAGTTGGAAGCATAGCCGACACGCATTTCATTTATTTATTACGGTGTTTCGGCACCATCATAGCAAAGAAAATGCAACAAAAGCATACCTCTGGGAGCAGGATATGGGGATGACTGCAAAGAGGTTCTGATGCCTCCTGCAAAATCTTTGTCTCTCACATGGAGGCAAGATGCTCCACTGGCTTTCTCTAGAAAAGGGGTCTCCAAACTTAGCAACTTTAAGACTTGTGGACTTCAACTCCCAGAGTTCCCCAGCCAGACTGGATAGGCAGAATCCTATCCAACTGTGCCTTCGCAAAACCAATTTCAACAGAAAAAAAAAACACAGGCATGGAACTTCTGAACAAAAAAAGGACTAGAAACTTAGCTGTTGAAGTTTCTGAATGCTATGGTCCCTTGCCATAAGTGCTAAGTAAATCATGGCAGTTGTTAAATTAGGAACACGGTTGTTAAGTGAATCTGGCTTCCCCATTGACTTTGCTTGTCAGAAGGTCGCAAAAGGGGATCACATGACGCTGGGACTGTCATAAATGCATGCCAGCTGCCAAGTATCTGAATATTGATCCCATGATCATGGAGATCCTGTCACAGTTATAAGTGTGGAAAATAGTCATAAGTCACTTTTTTCAGGGCTGTTGTAAGTTTGAACAATCTCCAAACGAATGCTTGTAAGTCGAGGACTTCCTGCATTCCAGGACCTTGGACAGCACCAGTCCCATAGGGAAGAGTCCACAGCTCATACAGATGCTACATCAAATTCCGGTTCAACTGTCAATTTGGCTCATCTTAAGAAGCAATGCAGGCCAAGGAGAGCCAATAGTTTTCTTTGGTATATGCACTTTCTATATTTATCCTGTTGTGTGAACAAGAAAAACACAATGCAAGCAATCTGGCAGTGGCTGGCAAATCTCCTCTCATCCCTTCTGATCTTTAGGCCATGACTGAATACTATGATTCGGAGAGCAATTCCAGTTTCTGCAGTTCCCTGCTCAGGCTCCTCATCATTGTTGCTCTCTCTAATATTTCCGACAAGTCCCTCTGTCTTAGAAGTACAACGGGAAACGGGGCACTACATCTACAGTTGACCATATGGTAGGATAAGCAACCGGCAGAATAAATTAAAAGCCTTCCTAAATCGCCCCCAATCAAGCGGAAAAACTACGAAATCACAGAAATGGGTGGTCCTGCAACAACCCGCTAAAGAATGTAAAACATTGCAATTAGCTGTGTTTGTTTTATTCTCCTCAAATTAGTCCAATTGCTTTTTTAAAGAGAAAATCCACAGCTAAGCTATACAATCTCTGAGAAAGCCTTTACCTGTATCAGCTCTGAATCTCATGCCCACCAGTTTAATCACATGATTCAAAGCTGAACTAGTGTAATCTCATGGTTCAAATCTCTGCTCCATGAATCTCCTTTCGGCTCCAAAGCCACGCCTCTACTCCAACACAGGAGCAACACTCCCTTCTTTTCTCCCATATGTCATATAGTTTCCAGGACTGTTGTGGTGGTGGTGGTGAAGGAGAAAGAGGAGGAAGATTTGTTGGACATGTTCGCTGCCTGGAGTTATTTGTAAAAATAATAAAGGCAGGATACAAATAAATAAAATAATAAAGAATAGAATAGAATAGAATAGAATAGAATAGAATAGAATAGAATAGAATAGAATAGAACAGAACAGAACAGAACAGAACAGAACAGAACAGAACAGAATAGAATAGAATAGAATAGAATAGAATAGAATAGAATAGAATAAGAGAGTTGGAAGGGACCTTGTAAATCATCTAGTCTAACCCCCTGCCCAAGCAGGAGTCCCTCCACCATTTCTGACAGATGGCAGTCCAGTCCCTTCTTGAAAGCCTCCAGTGATGAAGCTCCCACAACTTCTGAAGGCAGTCTGTTCCATTGGTTGATTGTTCTCACTGTCAGGAAATTTCTCCTTGTTTCCAGGTTGAATCTCTCCTTGATCAGTTTCCATCCGTTATTCCTTGTCTGGCCTTCAGGTGCTTTGGAAAATATGCACTTGCACTTATAAAAAAAAATACTTGCACACCTGAAAAGCCAACGTTTTCAACACCGATAAAGTCTCTCTGAACATCTTAGCGGCCTCTCGTTCTTGAGACCCACCAGGGGGCGCTCTGATGCCCCATGTGAATCTTTCAGCCACCGGGTGGCCTGTAAAACCGCCTGCCCTGAACAGCTTTGCAGCTTATTGATCCAGAGAAATCATTCCAGTCTGTTTCGCTTGTAGGTTTCCAAATGCAGAGGGAGGGGGAGGGGGAGAAAATTGTCGTGGTCATTAAAGGCGAATGCGCAAAGAAGGTCAGGCACGGTTGGCCCAGAAAGTGTCGAAATAAAGGCGCCCTTATTCTTCGCTGGAGATGTTCTTGTTCCCACTGCGGTATCCAACGAGGAAGGAAGAACTCCCCATTTTAAATACAGGTGTCTTGACCTGGGGAGATTCTAGTTCCCTGCATGGCTTGGAATTGCATAGTAAACAGAAGTTGTTTTCTGGATGTCAATAGGTTGGGAGGGCAGGTGACGGAGGAGCAGAATGCATACAGGCCGTCCTCATTTAGCGACTGCCTCATTTAGCGACCATCTGCAGTTACGCTGGTGACGAAAAAGTAGTTCAGCAACCGGTCCTCGCCTTTACGACCTTGGCAGGTCTGTCAAGCAAAGGGAAAGCTGAAGTCAGATCATAAAATTGTGATCTTTCGTGTTGAGGGTGCTTCGCTTAATGACCAAATGGCTGGTCCCAATTCTGGTAACTAAATGAATACCACGACTAGGTCTCTATCATCAGTTTCAGCCAGTTTTCTCCAAAATTATCTGAATGGAGGGAGAGAGGGAGGGAGGCAGGAAGGAAGGTGTTGCAATTAATGTTATTTATATATATATATTTAAAAACCTAGCTATGAGAACAAGGGCACAACATGGTTTACAATAAAAAGATGTCAAACAAATATTCTGAATATCGCATCTCCTCAGTGGTTTATCTGGAAAGGCATCTAAACTGCTGAATAAATAGAATGTGCGTGTTCACTTTCAGGCGTCAGGGAATGTTTACAGGCATTAATTCTGGGTGTCTTAAACTACAGATATACTTCAGAATAATTCCACTCGCCGTTATCTGTAACTTTGGGGCACGTCTACATAGTACCGTCTTAGTCGAGCTTAATTGTGATTATCTCTCCCTGAGAAAACTGGAGCATATTGCAAGAGGGAAACTAAGAACACTGAGCAGAGTTTAAGCAGTCGCAAACTATAATTCCCAGAAGGTTTGATAAAAAATGAAGCTTATACACAATGGGAATTAACAGCTTAGTCGGAAAAGCCAAGCCACTTCTCTTATCGCCCTCCGCCTGCCCCACACAATCAAGTCGCGGCGTTGAGAAGCTCAGCCAGTTCTCACAACAATCTCAGCGGCTCCGTCATCCCCAATTCCTACACCTCGATTTTGCAAGGCAGGTGAGAGACAACCCTAATTTTGCACCAAACCTCCTTCCCCCCCCCCCCTCCCCAAGTGAGAGTCACATCTTCACAAAAACACACCCTCCTTCACACGCATAATGTATGGGAATTATGAACTTCTAACACCTAGAGAGGCCCAACGTTGAGGCGTGGGAGGAGAGAGGAGATGTAAATTATTCACAGGCTAGCATTCTCTTTTTCTCTCTCCACCCCCCACCCCCCCGTTTTATAGCTGACTCTGAAAAAATCACAATTTGCTGCAAGCCTGAGCTTCGTTAGCTGCAAGGAACCTGAAAGAATTTTGGGCAACCTAAAATCTCCGTGATGGTGTGCCGGGTTTTGCCTGTGGACAAACACAGCATGGCCCATAAGTACCACATGCTATGCAGTTCCCAACAGGAAGTTTCATTGAGTTTCTTTACGAGAAGGGATGAATGAAGGAACGTCTGAGTCAAAATCCTGGCTCTGTTGGAACAAGCCATGAGTCAAGCAACTACAATAACCAGGTAGCGGAAGAGTTTTAGTGAATCATGGGTAGGGACACCCATGGAGGGTGGAGTCCTAAAAACAAAGACGGCTGTCAGCATTGTGCCAATCAACAGCCCCCGCCCTTTTTTAAGTGAAAAGGATAGGGCTTTGACCAGTGGCCTCTTAACACCTAGTATTTCTTTGATTCAGGGCCAGATTATGAAGGAAAAATCAAGTGATTTAAAGGAGAAAGATTGCCCTTCTCTAAACCAGGGGTCCCCAATCCATGGGATGCAGGCAGCATACAAAACTACGCACTCTCTGGTCTGTGGAAAAACCTCTCTCCACGGAACCAGTCCCTGGTGCCCAAAAGGTTGGGGATTTCTTCTCTAAACCATAACGACAACAGAAGCATCTAACTAAAGACGAACTCTTGCAGCAAACAACATCAGTTCTTCTTAAGTTCATTCCAAATATTTCAGATACTCTGATCAATTCGGATAATATTGCCTTAATGGAAGAACTGGTGGGGAAAGGAGCAGTATAAGCCAATGCAAAATGAAAT
>NW_015393152.1:0-4330 GCF_001527695.2 Protobothrops mucrosquamatus
CTTATAGACGGCTTCGCAGCTCTCTCTGAGCGGTTTACAGAGTCAGCATATTGGCCCCCAACAAGCTGGGTCCTCATTTTACCGACCTCGGAAGGATGGAAGGCTGAGTCAACCTTGAGCTGGTCAGGATCGAACTCCTGGCAGTCGGCAGAATTAGCCTGTAATACTGCATTCTAATCACTGCGTTACCATGGCAGATAGATAGATAGATAGATAGATAGATAGATAGATAGATAGATAGATAGATAGATAGATAGATAGATAGATAGATAGATAGATAGACAGACAGACAGACAGACAGACAGACAGACAGACAGACAAATATGATAGATAAGAGATAGACAGATATGATAGACAGACAGATATGATAGAGATATAGATAGATATAATATAGAGAGATAGATAGATATGACAGAGATAGACAGACAGATAGATATGAGAGAGATATAGATAGATAGAACCAGCACTTAGACTTATACACCGCTTCACAGTGCTTAGATATAGATAGACAAATATGATAGACAGAGATAGACACAGATATGATAGACAGAGATAGACAGATATGATAGACATAGAGATATAGAGATAGACAGATATAATATAGAGAGATAGATAGATATGACAGATAGACAGATAGATATGAGAGAGAGATAGAACCAGCACTTAGACTTATACACTGCTTCACAGTGCATAGATAGATAGATAGATAGATAGATAGATAGATAGATAGATAGATAGATAGATAGATAGATAGATAGATAGATAGATAGAACCAGCACTTATACACCGCTTCACAGTGCATAGATAGATAGATAGATAGATAGATAGATAGATAGATAGATAGATAGATAGATAGATAGAACCAGCACTTATACACCGCTTCACAGTGCATAGATAGATAGATAGATAGATAGATAGATAGATAGATAGATAGATAGATAGATAGATAGATAGATAGATAGATAGATAGATAGAACCATCACTTATACACCGCTTCACAGTGCTTTACAGCCCTCTCTAAGCGGTTTACACAGCATATTAGCCCCCAACAATCTTGGTCCTCATTTTACCGACCTCAGAAGGACGGAAGGCTGAGTCAACCTGAGCCAGTGAGGATTGAACTCCTGGCAGTGGGCAGAATGAGGCTGCACCGCACCACCACGGCTCTTTGGACAACCAGGAAGATGGCTTGATGTGGAGAAGGGAATAGAAACGTCCTCCTCCTAGCCTGGAGAATTGGAGGGCAAGTTGAAGGAGCAACAATGGTGCCCTTGCTTGGTTTAGGACTTGTGGGTTGTTGGTCTCCAGAAGCTCTGGATGAAAACAAGCCCCAACATTCTTGAGCTACTCCGGGGCCTCACCCTAGAAGATCAACCGGGTGCTTGGGAAGACCTTTGAGCCCTGGCAGTGATGTTTCTCAACCTGGGCAACACTAAGATGGGTGGACTTCAACTCCCAGCATTCCCCGGCCGTCTGGGAGTTGATGTCCACCCATCGTAGAGGTGGCAAGGTGGAGAAACACAGCTTGGGAGACTCCCAGCTTCCAGAAGTCAGCCCGAGGAGGACCTCCTGAGATGACTTGCTTACCTGCGATGTACCGGATCTCCGGTAGACACATCATCAGGTCCGGAAACCGGTTTGGCTGGTGCGGGTATTTGAACTCCATGAAGTCCTGGCAGACGTACCAGTATCGCTTGTTCAACTGCTCCAGCTGGGAGGCGTTGGCCAGGCCCCGGATATCTGGATGGAAGACAGCACGTGAGGAAGAGGAGGAGGAGGAGGAGGAGACGCCTGCTTCTCAAATATAATGCAACCCATTGGCTCTCTCATTTTGGCAAAAGGACAATTGTGCCGCGTGTGAAGAGAGAAAGGAGAACTGAAGAACTGTCTTTAAGATGACCCAACGTGGACTGTAAATCAACATCCAGACTCTCAAAGCTTCTGCTTCCATCTCCAAGCAAGCAGCCTCACCAGCAGGGAAGCGAGACGTGCCGCACCCACATCCCATGGGCAAAGACGGGCGTTGGGCCGCACCCAACAGGTCATCCCAATGGTGTATTTTGGCCTGCCGCACGCAGCACGTCTTGTAGTATACCTTCCTTGGCCCAGGTGGCAATGAAGTTGGGGTGTGTGTGTCCCTGGTTCCATTTCTGGTGGGCTCTTTTTCCTTGATCCCATTTCCTTCGGCCTTCTGGGTCAGCCCAAGGTGGAAGCTTGGGAGACCTTCTAGAAGTTGCCCAAGAGAACTCCCAGGTTTATTTTTATTTTTTTTTGTCACTGGGCCACCGGGAATGAGGCTGTTGGGAGATGTGATTGGCAACCTCTGGAGGGTCCCAGGTTGCCCTTGGGACCAATGAAACCACCAGAAGAACAGGGCCATCAGAGCTGGCCATGGGGCCATGGGGTTTGTGGTCTTCTCCTCCAACCCCCATGAGACCACCAGATGAACAGGGCCATCAGAGCTGGCCATGGGGTTTGTGGTCTTCTCCTCCAACCCCCACGAGACCACCAGAAGAACAGGGCCATCAGAGCTGGCCATGGGGCCATGGAGTTTGTGGTCTTCTCCTCCAACTCCCATGATACCACAAGAAGAACAGGGCCATCAGAGCTGGCCATGGGGCTTGTGGTCTTCTCCTCCAACCCCCATGAGACCACCAGATGAACAGGGCCATCAGAGCTGGCCATGGGGCCATGGGGTTTGTGGTCTTCTCCTCCAACCCCCATGAGACCACCAGATGAACAGGGCCATCAGAGCTGGCCATGGGGCCATGTGGGTTGTGGTCTTCTCCTCCAACCCCCATGAGACCACCAGAAGAACAGGGCCATCAGAGCTTCGGGCCAGGATGGAAGCCCATCCTCCCGGCCGCTTACCTTGGTTGAGGAAATTGATGGCCTTCATGCAGGCGTACTCCTCGTTGCTGACTTTCAACTGGCTGAACTTGCGATACAGGTAGATCAGGCGTTCCATAACTTCCATCCCTTCTTCGCTGAACCTTCGGGAAGGGGAGAAAAGAAGGTCTGAGGGACTCGATTCCCCAAGCTCCCGTCTTGAGGAACCAACGGAGGACAGCCCAGCAGGAGAAGACCCAGCAGCAGGAGAGACGCTCAGGGCAATCAGAACGGTGTCAGAAGATGGCGCCAGTTTCAGGCCAGGGATTCTGAAGGGGGAGGGAAGCCATTTGAGGTGGCTTTAATGAAGAGAAGGATCAGGGGAGACATGAGAGCAGTCTTCCAGTATCTGAGGGGCTGCCCCAAAGAAGAGAGAGTCAAGCTCTTCTCCAAAACCCCAGAAGGCAGGACAAGAAGCGATGGATGGAAACTAACCAAGGAGAGAAGCAACCTAGAACTAAGGGGAAACTTCCTGACAGTGAGAACAATTAATCAATGGAACGACTTGCCACCAGAAATTGTGGATGCTCCAGCACTGTAAGTTTTTAAGAAGAGATTGGACAGCCATTTGTCTGAAATGGTACAGGGTTTCCTGCCTGAGCAGGGGGCTGGACTAGAAGACCTCCAAGGTCTCTTCCAACTCTGTTATTCTATTAATTCTATTCTGTTAATTCTATTAATGTTATTCTATTATTATTATTATTATTATTATTATTATTATTATTATTCTATTAATTAACTGTTATTCTATTAATTAACCAGTGGAACGGAAGTTGCCTCCAGAAGTTGTAGGTGCTCCATCACTGGAGTTTTTTAAGCAGAGACCGGACAGCCACCTAACTGAAATGGCATAGGGTCTCCTGCTTGAGCAGGGGGCTGGACTAGAAGACCTCCAAGGTCCCTTCCAGTTCTATTTTGATTGGATAAGACTCCTGCTTGAGCAAGGGGCTGGACTAGAAGACCTCCCAGGTCCCCTCCAGCCTCTATTCTGATGGATTGGCTGAACCAGGAGAGTGGCTTGCCTTCAGAAGTTGTGGGTGCTCCATCACTGGAGATTTTCAAGAAGCCACTGGACAGCCACTTATCTGAAAGGATGTAGTAGGGTCTCCTAGCGCGGACTAGAAGACCTCTAAGGTCCCTCCCAACTCTTGTTTATTCTGCTGTTCTGAATAATCGGATCATTGGCTTCAGGAAAAGCACCACAGGAGGGGGGGGAAGGGGTCTCTGCTCCACTCTTCTGCTTCGGGAGATGTCTGCTTCCTCTCCCCCCCCCCCAATTTCTGCTCCTCAGAGACCCACCCGAGGTCCCCCCCCCTGCATTCCCCAGAGAGCCAATCTGCAACACGCTGGCCTTTTCAGCTCCTGATAAGAGGAACGGATGAGAATCCCAGATGCTATAAATTTTGCTCTGCATTTGCAGCTGGGGGGGGTGGGTGGGAAG
>NW_015393152.1:4459-11616 GCF_001527695.2 Protobothrops mucrosquamatus
GGGGGGCAGCAGAGTCAGGATGAGGGGATAGGAGGACAGACAAGGCTTGATTTAAAAGGGAGGGTGGGCCGGTTTCAAGGCGGATGAAGCCCAGGGCGGGTCAAGGTTTCCAAGAACACCAAAAGTGGGAGAGGGAGACAGATGTGCGGCCCAGAGGGGGGGGAGGGCTCGGCCCCCAGGGCCAGAGCGTCCCAGGAGACTGGGGGGGGGCTTGTTGTGAAGAGCAGAATCCACATCTGGAAAGAGGAGGTCTTCCTTTATTGGGGTTTGGGGGGGGAGACTTTTCAAATGGTTTTGGGGAGGGCGACCCTGGAGAACAAGGGGGGGGGGGTTTCAAGGAAATGCTCACATCTGGCTGATTAGAAGGAGGGCAGACAACGATGGGGGGGGGAAGCGATGATTTGAGGGGACAGGGGGAACACCTGGATGTCTCTTCAAACACCACATGCAGACAGTCCTTGATTTACAACAGCTCATTTACTGACTGTCCCAAAGATGCTTTTTTTTTCAGCAGGCAACTGGACTTTCTGCTTTTTCCTTTGAAGATGTTTCCCTTCTCCTCCACGGAGCTTCTTCAGCTCTTGACTGGAGGGTGGGGAAATGGAAGGATTTATATTCCTGTACATTTATATTCCTGTGTCTGCTAGGAAGATATATCCTTCCATTTGCCCAAGAAGCTGAAGAAGCTTCTTTTGGATGAGAAGCGAAACGTCTTCAAAGAAAAACAAGAAAGTCCAGTGGCCTCGTAAAAAAAAGCATCTTTGGGACAACCAGGACCTGGAGGACGGAGAATCTCCATAGATATTCATTTACTGACTGCTCAGACTTACGACGGAACTAAAAAAAAAGTGACTTTATGACCGGGTTTTTCACACTTACGACCTCACACATCAACATTCAGACGCTTGGCAACTGACTCGTATTTATGATGGGTTGCAGCGTCCCGGGGTCGCAACGAGCCAAGTCAAGGGGGGGGAAAAAGCCAGATGATTCACTTAACAACCGTGTGACTAAGTTAACAACGGCAGGGATCTATTTAACGACGGTAGCAAAAAAAAGATGGTGAAAGGGGGGTGGGAAACTGGCTTAACCAACAGTCTGGCTTAGTGACAGAAACGAAGATGGGATGTTCTCATGCCGGGTTGATTCATGAGCTGAGGGGGTCAAGGAGAGCCACTGCCCACGTGTCAGACGGGGCAAATTTATGTCTGAGAAAACAGCCCTTGCCTCGGACCCAGGTGTGGGGGGGGGAGATCTAAAGGTGCTTTGAGGTCACCATCAACAGACCTTCACCCCTGGAAAGGGGGCTGGGGGACACGGGGACAGGCAGACAAGGAAGTAGGCCATGCCTTCACAAAATGGCCAGCTCGTTGTTGCCACCAGTGGCTTAGAAAAATCTTTTTCCCTTCTCATCTCGACATAAAGTTAGAAGACTCTCATTCCCTCCCCCAAAAGGAGGGGTCCTTCCTACTGCATCCAGTTTTGGTCTCCACACTATAAAAAAAAGACGTTGAGACTCTAGAAAAAGTGCAGAGAAGAGCAACAAAGATGATGAGGGGACCGGAGGCTAAAACATGTGAAGGACGGTTGCAGGAACTGGGCATGGCTGGTCTAGTGAAGAGAAGGACCAGGGGAGACATGATAGTAGGGTTCCAATATTTGAGGGGCTATCACAGAGAGGAGGGGGTCAGCCTATTTTCCAAAGCACCTGAAGGCCGCACACGGAATAACGGATGGAAACTGATCAAGGAGAGATTCAACCTAGAAATAAGGAGGAATTTTCTGACAGTGAGAGCAATCAACCGGTGGAACAGGAGTTGCCTTCAGAAGTTGTGGGAGCTTCATCACTGGAAGCTTTCAAGAAAAGACTGGACAGCCATCTGTCAGAAATGGTGGAGGATCTCCTGCTTGGGAAGGAGGGGTTAGACTAGATGACTTACAAAGGTCCCTTCCAACTTCGTTATTCTATTCTATTCTATTCTATTCTATTCTATTCTATTCTATTCTATTCTATTCTATTCTATTCCTTATTTCTATTCTATTCTATTCTATTCTATTCTATTCTATTCCTTATTTCTATTCTATTCTATTCTATTCTATATCCTTATTCTATTCTATTCTATATCCTTATTCTATTCTATTCTATTCTATTCCTTATTTCTATTCTACTCTATTCTATTCTATTCTATATCCTTATTCTATTCTATTCTATTCTATATCCCTATTCTATTCTATTCTATTCTATTCTATTCTATTCTATTCTATTCTATTCTATTCTATTCTATTCTATATCCTTATTCTATTCTATTCCATTCCATTCTATTGTCTATCATCTATTCTATTCTATTCTTTGTCTATTCTTCGTCTATTCTATTCTATTCCATATTCCCTTCCTTCCCTTTTTCCTTCCCTTCCCCTATTCCTTTCCATATTCCATTCCATTCCCTTCCTTTCCCTTATTAACTGGCCTTCTCCAACCAAAGACCCACAGTTCCTCCTCCTCCTCCTCCTCCCTCCCTCCCTCCCTCCCTCCCAGCACTGATGACGTTACCTGCTTGGGTAATGAAACGTCTTCCAACCAAACCCACCACGCTCAGAGAGTGCCCAGGACCCCTCCCCAGCCTTTACCTGTGAAGCTCATCATCGGAGGGCGAATACTGGGCGGTGACGTCCGCCAGGTCCCCGAAGATCTGCCGGCTGTAGACGGTGAGGGAGGAGAGCAGGATCAGCTCCTGCCAGGTGGAGCTGAGCAGGCAGGTGTAGTCCTTGATGGACAGCTCGCAGAAGAAAGGCAGCTTCTTGATCCAGGAGATCTGCCGGAAGAGCAGCTCATCCGCCAGCCGACACAGCAGGGCGAACAGCTCGGCCTGGGTCACTCGGTACCTGGGGGAGCCGGGGACAGCCGAGAGGTTGGTCTGGGACAGCAAAAAGGGGATCTTCCGGTCCCGGATTCTCCTAGTATAAGGATAGGCAACCTTGGCTCTTTTATGACGCGTGGACTTCAACTCCCAGAATTCCTGAGCCAGCGTGGGGGAACTATGGCCCCCCTCATGACTTGTGGACTTCAAGTCCCAGANCTTATAGACGGCTTCGCAGCTCTCTCTGAGCGGTTTACAGAGTCAGCATATTGGCCCCCAACAAGCTGGGTCCTCATTTTACCGACCTCGGAAGGATGGAAGGCTGAGTCAACCTTGAGCTGGTCAGGATCGAACTCCTGGCAGTCGGCAGAATTAGCCTGTAATACTGCATTCTAATCACTGCGTTACCATGGCAGATGATAGATAGATAGATAGATAGATAGATAGATAGATAGATAGATAGATAGATAGATAGATAGATAGATAGACAGACAGACAGACAGACAGACAGACAGACAGACAGACAGACAGACAGACAAATATGATAGATAAGAGATAGACAGATATGATAGACAGACAGATATGATAGAGATATAGATAGATATAATATAGAGAGATAGATAGATATGACAGAGATAGACAGACAGATAGATATGAGAGAGATATAGATAGATAGAACCAGCACTTAGACTTATACACCGCTTCACAGTGCTTAGATATAGACAAATATGATAGACAGAGATAGACACAGATATGATAGACAGAGATAGACAGATATGATAGACATAGAGATATAGAGATAGACAGATATAATATAGAGAGATAGATAGATATGACAGATAGATAGACAGATAGATATGAGAGAGAGATAGAACCAGCACTTAGACTTATACACTGCTTCACAGTGCATAGATAGATAGATAGATAGAACCAGCACTTATACACCGCTTCACAGTGCTTTACAGCCCTCTCTAAGCGGTTTACACAGCATATTAGCCCCCAACAATCTGGGTCCTCATTTTACCGACCTCAGAAGGACGGAAGGCTGAGTCAACCTGAACTAGTGAGGATTGAACTCCTGGCAGTGGGCAGAATTAAGCTGCACCGCGCCACCACGGCTCTTTGGACAACCAGGAAGATGGCTTGATGTGGAGAAGGGAATAGAAACGTCCTCCTCCGAGCCTGGAGAATTGGAGGGCAAGCTGAAGGAGCAACGATGGTGCCCTTGCTTGGTTTAGGACTTGTGGGTTGTTGGTCTCCAGAAGCTCTGGATGAAAACAAGCCCCAACATTCTTGTGCTACTCCGGGGCCTCACCCTAGAAGATCAACCGGGTGCTTGGGACGACTTTTGAGCCCTGGGAGTGATGTTTCTCAACCTGGGCAACACTAAGATGGGTGGACTTCAACTCCCAGCATTCCCCAGCCGTCTGGGAGTTGAAGTCCACCCATCGTAGAGGTGCCAAGGTTGAGAAACACAGCTTGGGAGACTCCCAGCTTCCAGAGGTCAGCCCGAGGAGGACCTCCTGAGATGACTTGCTTACCTGCGATGTACCGGATCTCCGGTAGACACATCATCAGGTCCGGAAACCGGTTTGGCTGGTGCGGGTATTTGAACTCCATGAAGTCCTGGCAGACGTACCAGTATCGCTTGTTCAACTGCTCCAGCTGGGAGGCGTTGGCCAGGCCCCGGATATCTGGATGGAAGACAGCACGTGAGGAGGAGGAGGAGGAGGAGGAGGAGCCTGCTTCTCAAATATAATGCAACCCATTGGCTCTCTCATTTTGGCAAAAGGACAATTGTGCCGCGTGTGAAGAGAGAAAGGAGAACTGAAGAACTGTCTTGAAGATGACCCAACGTGGACTGTAAATCAACATCCAGACTCTCAAAGCTTCTGCTTCCATCTCCAAGCAAGCAGCCTCACCAGCAATGAAGCGAGACGTGCCGCACCCACGTCCCAAATCGCAAAGACGGGCGTTGGCTGCACCCAACAGGTCATCCCAATGGGGTATTTTGGCCTGCCGCACGCAGCACGTCTTGTAGTATACCTTCCTTGGCCCAGGTGGCGATGACGTTGGGGAGGTCCCTGGTTCCATTTCTGGCGGGCTCTTTTTCCTTGATCCCATTTCCTTTGGCCTTTTGGGTCAGCCCAAGGTGGAAGCTTGGGAGACCTTCTAGAAGTTGCCCAAGAGAACTCCCAGGTTTATTTTTTATTTTTTTGTCACGGGGATGAGGCTGTTGGGAGATGTGATTGGCAACCTCTGGAGGGTCCCAGGTTGCCCTTGGGACCAATGAAACCACCAGAAGAACAGGGCCATCAGAGCTGGCTATGGGGCCATGGGGTTTGTGGTCTTCTCCTCCAACCCCCATGAGACCACCAGATGAACAGGGCCATCAGAGCTGGCCATGGGGCCATGGGGTTTGTGGTCTTCTCCTCCAACCCCCATGAGACCACCAGAAGAACAGGGCCATCAGAGCTGGCCATGGGGCCATGGGGTTTGTGGTCTTCTCCTCCAACCCCCATGAGACCACCAGATGAACAGGGCCATCAGAGCTTCGGGCCAGGATGGAAGCCCATCCTCCTGGCCGCTTACCTTGGTTGAGGAAATTGATGGCCTTCATGCAGGCGTACTCCTCGTTGCTGACTTTCAACTGGCTGAACTTGCGATACAGGTAGATCAGGCGTTCCATAACTTCCATCCCTTCTTCGCTGAACCTTCAGGAAGAGGAGAAAAGAAGGTCTGAGGGACTCGATTCCCCAAGCTCCCGTCTTGAGGAACCAACGGAGGACAGCCCAGCAGAAGAAGACCCAGCAGCAGGAGAGACGCTCGGGGCAATCAGAACGGTGTCAGAAGATGGCCAGGGATTCTGAAGGGGGGGTAAGCCATCTGCGGTGGCTTTAATGAACAGAAGGACAAGGGGAGACATGATAGCAGTCTTCCAGTATCTGAGGGGCTGCCCCAAAGAAGAGGGAGTCAAGCTCTTCTCCAAAACCCCAGAAGGCAGGACAAGAAGCGATGGATGGAAACTAACCAAGGAGAGAAGCAACCTAGAACTAAGGGGAAACTTCCTGACAGTGAGAACAATTAACCAGTGGAACGACTTGCCACCAGAAGTTGTGGATGCTCCAGCACTGTAAGTTTTTAAGAAGAGACTGGACAGCCATTTGCCTGAAATGGCATAGGGTCTCCTGCTTGAGCAGGGGGCTGGACTAGAAGACCTCCAAGGTCTCTTCCAACTCTGTTATTCTATTAATTCTATTCTGTTAATTCTATTAATGTTATTCTATTATTATTATTATTATTATTATTATTATTATTATTATTATTCTATTAATTAACTGTTATTCTATTAATTAACCAGTGGAACGGAAGTTGCCTCCAGAAGTTGTAGGTGCTCCATCACTGGAGTTTTTTAAGCAGAGACCGGACAGCCACCTAACTGAAATGGCATAGGGTCTCCTGCTTGAGCAGGGGGCTGGACTAGAAGACCTCCAAGGTCCCTTCCAGTTCTATTTTGATTGGATAAGACTCCTGCTTGAGCAAGGGGTTGGACTAGAAGACCTCCAAGGTCCCTTCCAGCCTCTATTCTGATGGATTGGCTGAACCAGTGGAATGGCTTGCCTCCAGAAATTGTGGGTGCTACATCACTGGAGGTTTTCAAGAAGCCACTGGACAGCCACTTATCTGAAAGGATGTAGTAGGGTCTCCTAGCGCGGACTAGAAGACCTCTAAGGTCCCTCCCAACTCTTGTTTATTCTGCTGTTCTGAATAATCGGATCATTGGCTTCAGGAAAAGCACCACAGGAGGGGGGGGGGAAGGGGTCTCTGCTCCACTCTTCTGCTTTGGGAAATGTCTGCTTCCTCTCCCCCCCCCCAATTTCTGCTCCTCAGAGACCCACCCGAGGTCCCCCCCCCTGCATTCCCCAGAGAGCCAATCTGCAACACGCTGGCCTTTTCAGCTCCTGATAAGAGGAACGGATGAGAATCCCAGATGCTATAAATTTTGCTCTGCATTTGCAGCGGGGGGGGGGGGGGGGGAAGGGGGGGGCAGCAGAGTCAGGATGAGGGGATAGGAGGACAGACAAGGCTTGATTTAAAAGGGAGGGTGGGCCGGTTTCAAGGCGGATGAAGCCCAGGGCGGGTCAAGGTTTCCAAGAACACCAAAAGTGGGAGAGACAGATGTGCGGCCCAGAGGGGGGGGAGGGCTCGGCCCCCAGGGCCAGAGCGTCCCAGGAGACTGGGGGGGGGGCTTGTTGTGAAGAGCAGAATCCACATCTGGAAAGAGGAGGTCTTCCTTTA
>NW_015393152.1:11773-14591 GCF_001527695.2 Protobothrops mucrosquamatus
GCGGATGAAGCCCAGGGCGGGTCAAGGTTTCCAAGAACACCAAAAGTGGGAGAGACAGATGTGCGGCCCAGAGGGGGGGGAGGGCTCGGCCCCCAGGGCCAGAGCGTCCCAGGAGACTGGGGGGGGGGCTTGTTGTGAAGAGCAGAATCCACATCTGGAAAGAGGAGGTCTTCCTTTATTGGGGTTTGGGGGGGGAGACTTTTCAAATGGTTTTGGGGAGGGCGACCCTGGAGAACAAGGGGGGGGGGTTCAAGGAAATGCTCACATCTGGCTGATTAGAAGGAGGGCAGACAACGATGGGGGGGGGAAGCGATGATTTGAGGGGACAGGGGGAACACCTGGATGTCTCTTCAAACACCACATGCAGACAGTCCTTGATTTACAACAGCTCGTTTACTGACTGCCCCAAAGATGTTTTGTTTTTTTTCGGCAGGCCACTGGACTTCCTTGTTTTTCCTTTGAAGATGTTTCCCTTCTCCTCCACGGAGCTTCTTCGGCTCTTGACTGGAGGGTGGGGAAATGGAAGGATTTATATTCCTGTACATTTATATTCCTGTGTCTTGCTAGGAAGATATATCCTTCCATTTGCCCACCGTCCAGTCAGAGCTGAAGAAGCTTCTTTTGGAGGAGAAGCGAAACATCTTCAAAGAAAAACAAGAAAGTCCAGTGGCCTCGTAAAAAAAAGCATCTTTGGGACAACCAGGACCTGGAAGATGGAGAATCTCCATAGATGTTCATTTACTGACTGCTCAGACTTACGACGGAACTAAAAAAAAAGTGACTTTATGACCGGGTTTTTCCACACTTACGACCTCACACGATCAACATTCAGACGCTTGGCAACTGACTCGTATTTATGACGGGTTGCAGCGTCCCGAGGTTGCGACGAGCCAAGTCAAGGGGGAAAAGCCAGATGATTCACTTAACAACCATGTGACTAAGTTAACGACGGCAGGGATCTATTTAACGACAGTAGCAAAAAAAAGATGGTGAAAGGGGGGGCCCAAAACTGGCTTAACCAACAGTCTGGCTTAGTGACAGAAACGAAGATGGGATGTTCTGATGCCGGGTTGATTCATGTGCTGAGGGGGTCAAGGAGAGCCACTGCCCACGTGTCAGACGGGGCAAATTTATGTCTGAGAAAACAGCCCTTGCCTCAGACCCAGGCATGGGGGGGGGGGGAGACCTAAAGGTGCTTTGAGGTCACCATCAACAGACCTTCACCCCTGGAAAGGGGGCTGGGGGAGACGGGGACAGGCAGGCAAGGAAGTAGCCCATGCCTTCACAAAATGGCCAGCTCGTTGTTGCCACCAGTGGCTTAGAAAAATCTTTTCCCCTTTTCATCTCGACATAAAGTTAGAAGACTCTCATTCCCCCCCAAAAAGGAGGGGTCCTTCCTACTGCATCCAGTTTTGGACTCCACACTATATAAAAAAAAGATGTTGAGACTCTAGAAAAAGTGCAGAGAAGAGCAACAAAGATGAGGGGACTGGAGGCTAAAACATGTGAAGGACGGTTGCAGGAACTGGGCATGGCTGGTCTAGTGAAGAGAAGGACCAGGGGAGACATGACAGCAGGGTTCCAATATTTGAGGGGCTGTCACAGAGAGGAGGGGGTCAATCTATTCTCCAAAGCACCTGAAGGCCAGACACGGAACAACAGATGGAAACTGATCGAGAGATTCAACCTAGAAGTAGGTAGGAATTTTCTGACAGTGAGAACAATCAACCGATGGAACAGGAGTTGCCTTCAGAAGTTGTGGGAGCTTCATCACTGGAAGCTTTCAAGAAAAGACTGGACAGCCATCTGTCAGAAATGGTGGAGGATCTCCTGCTTGAGTAGGTGGTTGGACTAGATGACCTACAAAGGTCCCTTCCAATTTCGTTATTCTATTCTATTCTATTCTATTCTATTCTATTCTATTCCTTATTTCTATTCTACTCTATTCTATTCTATTTCCTTATTCTATTCTATTTTATTCTATTCCTTATTTCTATTCTATTCCTTATTCCTTATTCCTTATTCCTTATTCCTAATTTCTATTCTATTCTATTCTATTCTATTCTATTCTATTCTATTCTATTCTATTCTATGTCTATTCTTCGTCTATTCTTCGTCTATTCTATTCTATTCCATATTCCCTTCCTTCCCTTTTTCCTTCCCTTCCCCTATTCCTTTCCATATTCCATTCCATTCCCTTCCTTTCCCTTATTAACTGGCCTTCTCCAACCAAAGACCCACAGTTCCTCCTCCTCCTCCTCCCTCCCTCCCCTCCCAGCACTGATGACGTTACCTGCTTGGGTAATGAAACGTCTTCCAACCAAACCCACCACGCTCAGAGAGTGCCCAGGACCCCTCCCCAGCCTTTACCTGTGAAGCTCATCATCGGAGGGCGAATACTGGGTGGTGACGTCCGCCAGGTCCCCGAAGATCTGCCGGCTGTAGACGGTGAGGGAGGAGAGCAGGATCAGCTCCTGCCAGGTGGAGCTGAGCAGGCAGGTGTAGTCCTTGATGGACAGCTCGCAGAAGAAAGGCAGCTTCTTGATCCAGGAGATCTGCCGGAAGAGCAGCTCATCCGCCAGCCGACACAGCAGGGCGAACAGCTCAGCCTGGGTCACCCGGTACCTGGGGGAGCCGGGGACAGCCGAGAGGTTGGTCTGGGACAGCAAAAAGGGGATCTTCCGGTCCCGGATTCTCCTAGTATAAGGATAGGCAACCTTGGCTCTTTTATGACGCGTGGACTTCAACTCCCAGAATTCCTGAGCCAGCGTGGGGGAACTATGGCCCCCCTCATGACTTGTGGACTTCAAGTCCCAGA
>NW_015393152.1:15479-23011 GCF_001527695.2 Protobothrops mucrosquamatus
AAATAGAATAGAATAGGAAATAGAATAGAATAGGATAGAATAGAATAGAATAGAAATACAGAATAGCAGAATAGAATAGGAAATAGAATAGAATAGGAAAGAATAGAATAGAATAGAATAGGAAATAGAATAGAATAGAAATACAGAATAGTAGAATAGAATAGAATAGGAAATAGAATAGAATAGAATAGGAAATAGAATAGAATAGAATAGGAAATAGAACAGATTAGAATAGAAATACAGAATAGCAGAATAGAATAGAATAGAACAGAATAGGAAATAGAATAGAATAGAAATACAGAATAGAATAGAATAGAATAGAATAGAATAGAATAGAATAATGGAATGGAATGGAATAGAATAACACAGTTGGAAGGGACCTTGGAGGTCTTCTAGCCCAGCCCCCTGCTGAATCAGCTGACCCTATCCCATTTCAGACCAATGGCTGTCCAGTCTCTTCTTAAAAACCTCCAGCCTGGGAGCATCCACAACTTCTGGAGGCAGATTGTTCCACCGGTTAATTGTCCTCACTGCCAAGAGGAGGAGGAGGAGGAGGAGAGCACAGTACTCACCCATCTTCAATCAGCATCGGGGTGCCCAAGGGATCCAGGTCCTCCGCGGACACCAGCTGGCTGATGAGCAGCCCGTGGGCCTGGGGGTCAAGGGTGCGGGGCTGGGGGGGCAGCAGGGCGGTGTGAGTCGGGCAGCTGAGAAGGTGCGGCAGGTACTGGTAAGGGGCGGACACCGGCGTGCCCATGTACTGGTCCCTGAGAACTGTAAACCCGTTCATCTCCACCGACCTACTGGAAGAGGCAAAGCAGGGCTGAGAGAGAAGGGAGGGGAAGAGACCCCCGACCGATCCGAACGCCTTCCCCCCTCCCCAATCTCCTTGCCCCCAATCCTGCCCTCCCCGGAGTCCCACCTGGAAGAGGGCGTCGAGACCGGAGAAGGCTGATTGCTCTCCGACACCCCGTTGCCCGGGGAGCTGTTGTCGCTGTCTCCGTTGTTGCACCAGGAGATGTTGGCCTCCCCTTCGAATTCCTGACCGGACATGATCCGCTCGATCTCTTCCTCGGAGATCTGTCCCGGAGAGAAGGAAACCAGCCGGGGAGAGGAGGGTGAAAAAAACGGATTGCTCGGATCTGGGTTGACGGCTTGTTCAACCAGCAGAAGAGAGGCGAAACCCGCCCTCTGGGGAGGGGAGGGGAAGGGAGACAGGTGGGAATTTGGAGGCAGCGGCAAAGCCACACCTGGCAAGGCAAAAGGACTCACCTGGACAGGTCCAATGCTCTTGTTCCTGCCCCCCGGCATGCCGTCTTCGCGGATGGCTGGCAAGGAAGGGAAAGGAAGGTGGTTAGGACTCCAGCCAGGTGCCCATCTAACCACCCACGGGGTCTCCTCTCTAGAGGCTAAGCAGACGTACCTGTCCTTTTTTCCCTGCGTGCTTTTATATTTAGAGCAGGGGTCCCCAACCCCCGGGCCGTGGACCGGCACCGGGCCGCGGCACGCCAGCAACCGGGCCGCACAAACAAGCAAAGCCCCATCCGCGGGATGCAGGCAGCACACGAAACCACGCGCCCTCCGGTTCGCGGGAAAAACCTCTCTCCGCGGAACCGGTGATCCCCGGTGCCCGAAAGGGTTGGGGGCCTCCGATTTGGAGAGTCTTTTGCTGAGTGATAAAAGGCCTGGAGACCGCCTCCCCCTTGACCGTAGCTGTCCTATGAGGTCCTGACCAGGAGGAGGCGCTACATGACCTGTTTTGTGCTCAAGGCAGGACTCTCCAGACCAGGATGGGCCTCATCCCCGTGTTACAGGTGATCCTGGAGTTAGAACCAGTTAAGCCTGGCCCCAAATAAATAGTCTTTTAAGTCATGCCAGGTGTGGACGGGGGGAAGAAAGAGCAGAGAGACTGGAAGAAAAAAAAACATTTTCAAGAAAGTCCAGTTCCTTTTTTGGAAAAGCACTTTTGGGACCCTTGCCTGATCTTCTCTCAGCACAGCTTCCCCCCTTCTTGGATGTTCTACCAGCAGCGAAACAGGCCCCAAACAGAAAGAGAGGCCAGCCCAGCTAAGAAAGTTCACCGCCAGCTTCTGTTCTAGATGAGTCAATCTCCTTAAGTCTTCCTCGGTGGCCTTCAAGCGGACAAGCTAATCTAGGACTTGACTCTGCAAGGGTTAATAGAGCTGGAAGGGGCCTTGGAGGTCTTCTAGTCCAGCCCCCAGCTCAAGCAGGAAACCCTATACCATCTCAGACAAGCGACTGTCCAGTCTCTTCTTAAAAACCTCCATTGATGGAGCACCCACAACTTCTGGTGGCAAGCTGTTCCACTGGTTAATTGTCCTCACTGTTAGGAAGTTCCTCCTTAATTCCAAAATTGCTTCTCTCCTTGGTCAGTTTCCATCCATTGTTCCTTCTCCTGCCTTCTGGTCCTTTAAGAATAATTTGCCCCCCCTCTTCTTTGTGGCAGCCCCGTCAAACACAGGCAGCCCTTGACTTATGACCACAATCGAAGCCAACATTTCTGTCCTTAAGTGAGATGTTGGCTGAGTGAGTTTTGCCCCCTTTTACGACTTTTCTCGCCTCGGTTCTTAAGCGAATCACTGCAGTTGGTAAGTTAGCAACCTGGTTGTTAAGCTAAACTGGCTGCCTCCCCCCCTTGACTTTGCTTATCAGACGGTCCCAAAAAGTGATCCTGTGACCTCGGGACACGGCAACGGTCGTAAATACGAAGCGTGAGAATTTTGATCATGGGACCCTGCAAAAACTGGGAGAAACAGCCAAAGTTTTTATCCAGTGCCACCGTTGTAACTTTGAACGGCCACTAAACAAATTTTGTTAAGTCGAGGACTCGGCTGTGCTGGAAGGCTGCTGCCATGTCCTCCCCCCCCTTGAGGCTGTGGCTGGTTCAATGCAGGACCAAGGAGGATCCAGGAGACCCCTTCCCACCCAACTCCCCCCCCCCCCACCGGGGTCTTCCCGCCCGATCAGCACCTTTCCGGTTCATCCCCATCTGGAGGCACTTGAGGAGTCGGCAGTACTGGCAGCGGTTGCGCTGCTTGCGCGACATGACGCAGTTCTTGTCACGGCTGCATCGGTAGACCCGCCGGTTGCAGATGCTGCGCTTGAAGAAGCCCTTGCAGCCCTCGCAGGAGATGATGCCGTAGTGCAGGCCCGTGGCCCGGTCCCCGCAGATCAGACAGGTACGCTGGTCCACCCGGTCATCTGCGGGAGGAAGCCAAAGATGACCACGTGAGGACGGGATAGGATAGATAGAATTCAGAATAGAATAGAATAGAATAGAATAGAATAGAATAGAATAGAATAGAATAGAATAGAATAGAATAGAATAGAACAGGACTCAGAATAGAATTTAGGATAGGATAGGATAGATAATAGAATAGATAATAGAATAGAATAGATTGTAGAATTAGACTAGACTAGACTAGACCAGAAAAGAAATAAGGAATAGAATAGAAATACAGACTAGAAATACAGAATAGAATAGAATAGAATAGAATAGAATAGAATTAGAGTAGAATAGATTAGAATAGAATAGAATAGAATTAGAATAGAATTAGAATTAGAATTAGAATAGAATAGAATAGGATTCAGAATAGAATTTAGGATAGGATAGGATAGATAATAGAATAGAATAGAATAGATTGTAGAATAGAATAGACTAGAACAGAAAAGAAATAAGGAATAGAATAGAATAGAAATACAGAGTAGAAATACAGAACAGAATAGAATAGAAATACAAGGTAGAAATACAGAATAGAATAGAATAGAATAGAATTAGATTGGAATTAGATTAGAATAGAATATGGAATGGAATAGAGCAGGGCTGGAAGGGACCGTGGAGGTCTTCTAGTTCAGCCCCCTGCTCAAGAAAGTAGCCAACCAGCAATGGGGAGGGACACCTCTTGACAAGCAGACTTGGTGGGACTCAAAGCGTGGCCCTTTTAAAGGAGTTCTTGGGCCCAGAATAACAAGAGATGGAAGGGACCCTGGAGGTCTTCTAGTCCAACCCCCCCTGCTCAGCCAGGAAGACCTATACCATTTCAGACCAACGGTTCTCCAATCTCTTCTTAAAACCTCCAGCGATGGAGCACCCACAAGTGAGGAAACACTGCTTAGGATCATAGGGCTGGAAGGGCACCTTGGAGGTCTTCTAGTTCAGCCCCCTGCTCAAGCAGGAGACCCTATGCAATCTCAGACAAGTGTCTGTCCGGTCTCTTCTTATAAAACCTCCAGTATTGGAGCATTCACAGCTTCTGGAGGCAGGTTGTTCCACTGGTTAATTGTCCTCACTGTCAGGAAGTTTCTCCTTAATTCCAGGTTGCTTCTCTCTTTGATCAGTTTCCATCCATTATTTCTTGTCCTGCCTTCTGCTGCCTTGGAGGATAGGTTGACACACACACACCCTTCTCTGGGGCAGCCCCTCAAAAGTCAGAACGACGCTATGAAGGTTCAGAGGGAGGGGTGAGATTTGGGGGGGGGGGCTGGCCAAGCAAGACAGAGAGAAGCAAAACAGCTGGATTCAAGCCAGCTTCCCTGGCTGTAGAAAGTTGGCTTCCTCACCCCAAAGTGTGAACTCTGGTGGGTGTGAATGTTTACCCCTGCCACTTGTTCTCCTGCTTCCGACTTCAACTGGAACCAGGTGGCGAAGAAAAAGCGGCCCGCACGAACTCTTCCAAGCTCCAACTTAATAAGGCAGCTTTGGGGGGGGGGAATAAGAGACAGGGAGACCAAGCACCCCCCCTTCTTCCCAGGAGCAGAGCTGTCATCTTCCACTAAGCCAAGGTTTCCCATCCTGGCTTGGACAGAATGAGGCCAAAGAGGGCTCTACCAGCCCCCCCCACGGGCAGGCATCCGCTAATCATGGCTTGAAACAGAGATGTCAAAAGTCCAAAAGTGCCTGCGCGGTGCCCCCCAGCAAGCAACTTGACATGCCAAGGCCTGGCCCCTCATTATCCCGGATCCTTGGCTGACCCGGCTTCACGTGGCGGCCCACTGGGGCTGGCTAGGACCCCCCCCACCTCCTTCCAAAGGGCCTGGGTTTATCCTACGCACCCCCGACCCAATTCCCAATGGCTATTTTCATTGCCACCGAAGAGGGAACCCATTTGGGACAGAAGAGATTTGGCCCCCACCGCGCTCTGCAAATGGGGTTAAAAATTGAGTTTTTCACTCGGCCAAAGAAGGGGTGTGAAGGAGCCCACAACAAACAGGCCTTTACAGCCAAAGGGTCTGTTGTGGTGGCATAAATGGGGGAGGGGAGGGACTTTAGGTCAGGAGGGTCCACCCAGCCCTCCCCCCCCTCCTACTTTCGCTTAGTAGCTGCACATCTCAAGCAGAGTTACTGTACGGATTTTACAGGCACCCCCCGGGCATTTTTATCTTGGCTTTTGGTTATCTGATGAGCAGAGAAAAAAGAGAATTAATAGGGCTCCCTGGGTGGGTTTTGAGTTTTTCAGCCCTCTCCCCATGCAAGCCACCAATCCTGGTTGGGGAGAAGGAGGAGGAGGGGGGGGCAAAGGACCATGCTGGAGGAGGAGGAGGAGGGGGGGCTGTGGCCAGGCAGATGCCCCTGGCCAAAACCCTCCAACTGGAGAAGGCGCAAAGGCAGCGGATGAATTTCAAAAGCTTTGCTCCAGTGACTGCACAAACCGGAGCAATGTGGAAGCTTGCTTCAAGACTCAAGGAGGGGCCGACAAACGGAGGCATTGTTTGGGAGAAAGGCCTGGGGGGGGGGGGCAGGGGCTGGCAAGGCCCTCCATCATTTGGAAAGTGGGAAGCCACCCACCCACCCAGAGCTTCCATGGGAACAGGCCGAGAGAGTCTTGATTTTCCTAGCTTGGGGGAAGGAGAGGGAGGGAGGGAGAGGAAAGAAGGAAGGAAGGAAGGAAGGAAGGAAGGAAGGAAGGAAGGAAGGAAGGAAGGAAGGAAGGAAGGAAGGAAGGAAGGAAGGAAGGAAGGAAGGAAGGAAGGAAAGGGAGGGAAGAAGGGAAAGAAGGGAAGGAAGGAAGGAAGGAAGGAAGGAAGGGGAGGGAAGGGAAAGGAAAGAAGGGAAGGAAGGAAGGAAGGAAGGAAGAAAAGAAGGAAGGAAGGAAGGAAAGGGAGGGAAGAAGGGAAGGAAGGGAAGGAAGGAAGGAAGGAAGGGAGGGAGGGAGGAAGGGAGGAAAGGGAGGGAAGAAGGGAAGGGAGAGAAGGAAGGGAGAGAGGAAGGAAGGAAAGGACAGGAAAGAAAGAAGGAAAGAAGGAAGGGAGAGGAAGGGAGGGAGGGAGAAAGGAAAGGAAAGGAAAGGAAGGAAAGGGAAAGAGGGAGGAAGGAGATGGGAATGAGAGGTAGGAAGGGGAGGGGAGGGGAGGGGAGGGACCCTTCCCGGCAGGCCTCTTTAAGTCAACAAAAACTTTTTGTTATTGTTTAGAAACACCAAGATTTTTCCCTATTACCAAGCAAAGAGGGTCAGCTCAGCTTGGTTAATTAAAATCAAGAGCGCCATGCGCTTCCCCCCTGGGATTTGCTTCTCTCTCTCTCATTCTCCCTCCCTCCCTCATTCTTTCTCTTTCTTTTTCTCTCTCATTCTCTCTCTTTCTCTCCCCCTCCCTCTCCCTTTCTTTCTTTCTCTTTCTTTTTTTCTCTTTCAATCTCTCTTCTCCTCCGTCCCTCTCTCTCCCTCATTCTTTCTTTCTTTCTCTCTCCCTCCCTCCTTCTTTCTCTTTTTCTCTCATTCTCTCTCTCTTTCTCTCCCCTCCCTCCCTCTCCCTTTCTTTCTTTCTTTCTTTTTTTCTCTCTCATTCTCTTTCCCTCCCTCTCCCTCATTCTTTCTTTTTCTCCCTCCCTCTTTCTTTCTTTTTCTCTTTCCCACTCCCTCTCCCTCTTTCTTTCTTTTTCTCTCATTCTCTCTTCCCCTCCCTCTCTCCCTCCCTCATTCTTTCTCTTTCTTTCTTTTTCTCTCTCATTCTCTCTTCCCCTCCCTCTCTCTCCCTCATTCTTTCTTTCTTTCTTTCTCTCTCCTTCCCTCCCTCATTTTCTTTCCCCCCCTCTCTCATTCTCTCTCTCTCTCTCTCTCTCTCTCTCTCTCTCTCTCTCTCTCTCTCTCTCTCTCTCTTACACACACACAGGTCCGGTCCAGCCCCCCCAGCCAAGGGGGGAGCGCCCAGGCAGCATTAAGCCCCTCTGCCCAAAACCGAGGCCTCCCCAGGGACTGTGCCAGCCAGAATCCCCGATCTCAAGCCGATGGCGGCTGCCCCTCGGCTGTAGGGCTCAAAGGGGGGCAAGTGAGCTGCTGACGGGGACAGGCAGCCACTTTGCAGAGGTTTCTGGGGTGGGGGTGGGTTGCCATGCATCGTCCCACAGAGGGGGGGGAGAGAACCTCTGCTGCTTGCCCCCCCACCCCAAAGGTGGCAGTTTGCCACCCCACCGGCCCAGCCTGGCTAGCTGGACCGTAATAACCACACACCTCCTTGGGCAACTTCACACTTCTCTTCCTCCTCCTAATTCTCTCCCCCCCCCCTCTCTCTCTCTC
>NW_015393152.1:24173-25969 GCF_001527695.2 Protobothrops mucrosquamatus
CTTCTTCTCTTGCCCTCCATCTTTCCCAGCATTAGGCTCTTCTCCAGTGAGTCTTTCCTTCTCCTTAGGTGGCCAAAGGACTTGAGTTTCAACTTCAGGATCTGGCCTTCTAAAGAGCAGTCGGGGTTGATCTCCTCCAGGACGGACCGGTTGGATCGCCTTGCAGTCCAGGGGACTCGCAGGAGTCGATCAAGAGTACGGTGCAAATTCTGGTTGGGGAGAGCTCCTGGTCCAAGGCCCGTTGACCTTCGGTTCCACGCGCCGCCTTCCCTTTAAATTCCATTTTCTCCGGTTTAGCTGGCTGAGCTGTGTTTCAGCTCAGTGACCCACTTTTTCGTGCTGCTCAGCAACGGAGGCCCTGAGGAGGCAGGCAAGCGTTGCTTCGTAGACCCTCACTCCCCTTAGGAAGGTGAAGGGAGGGACATTTCCCCCCCCCCACTCCCCAGATACGTGGAAGAAGCTGGTGCAGAGTCCAGGGCATGGCAACGGGCACGCTGCCAAGCTGCGCCCCTGTGCCAAGGCAGAAAAAAGCCCTCAAAAATGCCAAGGGCTTAGCCCAGAGTCGCCCGGGAGAAACGGTTGCCTCGAATCCGACGAGACCCACAGACCGATAAGCTCCTTTGCAAACTTCTGCAGGGCCAGGCTTTGGATACCGAGGGAGATGTTGAACAAATTAATAATAGTAACAATAATAATAAAGTTGGAAGGGACCTTGGAGGTCATCTAGTCCAACCTCCTGCTCAGGCAGGAAACCCTATACCCTTTCAGACAACTGGCTGTCCAGTCTCTTCTTAAAAACTTCCGGTGTTGGAGCCTTCACCGCTTCTGGAGGCAGGTTGTTAATAATAATCATAAAGTTGGAAGGGGCCTTGGAGGTCATCTAGTCCAATCCCCTGCTCAGGCAGGTAACCCTACACCATTTCGGACAAATGGCTGTCCAGTCTCTTCTTAAAAAACTTCCAGTGTTGGAGCATTCACCGCTTCTGGAGGTAGGTTGTTCCACTGGTTAATTGTTCTAACTGTCAGGAAGTTTCTCCTTAGTTCTAGGTTGCTTCTCTCCTTGGTCAGTTTCCATCCATTGCTTCTCGTCCTGCCTTTAGGCGCCTTGGAGAATAGCTTGACTCCCTCTTCTTTGGGGCAGCCCCTGAGATACTGGAACACTGTTATCATGTCCCCTCTGGTCCTTCTCTTCATTAAACTAGACATACCCAATTCCAGCAGCCGTTCCTTATATGTTTTAGCCTCCAGTCCCCTGATCATCTTTGTTGCTCTTCTCTGCACTCTTTCTAGAGGCTCAACATCTTTTTTACATTGTGGTGACCAAAACTGGATGCCGTATTCCAAGTGTGGCCTCACCAAGGCATTGTAAAGTGGTATTAACACTTCACGTGATCTTGATTCTATCCCTATGACTCATTTTTTCCCCCCACGAGAGACTTGGGTCAGTTGTGGGAGCTTAAATATGGAGGAGGCACGCTTCCTAATTCTCAGGGGGGGGGGGGAGACTGACTTCAAAGTGGAAGGGACTGCAGCTAGCCGAAAGGCCGGGCTGATACCTCGAAGCCTAAAGCAGGAAGACTGCCGACAGCCCACAATATTTATTTTATTTTATTTATTTATATTTGAATTTATATCCCGCCCTTCTCCCGTAGGACTCAGGGCGGCTGACAATCTATTTAAAATACATACAAGACAATACAAATTTAAAATTAATTAAAAAGAATATTAAATATTTGTCGAATTAAAATATAATTAAAACCCCCCTAAAAATTACCCTAGGCCAGTCCTGCAAGCTG
>NW_015393152.1:29207-31872 GCF_001527695.2 Protobothrops mucrosquamatus
CCCAGGCCGGGCTTCACTAGGCCTCTCTGGGCCTCTCCGCGCCTGGGCCGCCCTCCACAGTCCTGCAGCTCCGCCCACCTCCGATTGCCGAGCCATCGCTGCGCCGAGCCGCCACAACGGGCCGCAGCTCTTCTTGGCCGCTGGGCCCCAGGCTTCTCCAGGCCCCGCCAGGCCTTCGTTCTTCCCGGCCGCAAGGCCGTCGGGCTCCGCCAGGCTTCGCCAGGCTTCGCCAGGCCTCGCTAGGCCCCTCCGCGCCTGGACCGCCCTCCGCGGCATCGCGGCTCCGTTCGCCGCCCCGCCCAGCCAAACCTGGCGGTCTTGCGGTCCGGCACCCGTCCTCTTCGCTCGCCTGGTGGCGCCTTAGGTTCGTTTTCCAACATAAAGACCTTCCTTCTAATTTCAATTATGGGGAGGTTCAACTTTCTGGAGGAAGCGAGAAGGAGAGAGAGAGAAGGGGAAAAAATAAATAGAGGGAGGAGATATGATGGAAGAATCAGAATTAGAATAGAGCTGGACGGGACCTTGGGGGTCTTCTAGTCCAGCCCCCTGCTCAAGCAGGAGACCCTAGGCCATTTCAGACAAGTGGCTGTCCAGTCTCTTCTTAAAAACCTCCAGTGATGGAGCATTCACCGCTTCTGAAGGCAACTTCTGTTCCACTGGTTAGTTGTCTTCACTAATAGGAAGTTTTTCCTTAATTCCAGGTTGTTTCTCTCCTTGATTAGTTTCCATCCATTGTTTCTTGTTCTGCCTTCTGATGCTTTGGAAAATAAATTGACCCCCCTCTTCTTTGTGGCAACCCCTCAAATACTGGAATGCTGCTATCATGTTCCCCCCATCCTTGGTTGTTTTCTTCCAAAGTCATGGCCCTAGAGAAAATCCTCTCAGATTAAAGTCACACGGACCACAGAAACAGGTTTCTGGCCATGTCAGGGAGACTTGCAAGTGAAAACCGGGACATGTTTTTTAGCAGGTGTTCAATGTTTGATGGGCCAGGGCTTGCAGATAGAACGGCATGCCTTTTTCAGACATTGGCCAGACAGCCACCAGAAATGTGATGTCAATCAGATGCTCAAGAGAAGAAACTTTTAACAACGTCACTATGAGGATTGACTGGCTGGAAGACTTGGTTGTCCACTTTGCCTTACCCTGTCCAGGAGATGAGGATGTTCTATGAAGAACACCTACCAAAACCTATGAAGAACACCTACCAAAACCTATGAAGAACATCTACCAAAACCTATGAAGAACATCTACCAAAACCTATGAAGAACTTCTATCAAAACCTATGAAGAACATCTACCAAAACCTACCTATGAAGAACATCTGCCAAAACCTATGAAGAACATCTAATAAAACCTATGTAGAACATCTAACAAAACCTATGAAGAACGTCTACCAAAAACCTATGAAGAACATCTAACAAAACCTATGAAGAACATCTACTAAAAACCATGAAGAACATCTACCAAAACTGTGGACTTCACGGTTGAAGTCCAACATAGAGAGGCGCCCCCTTGGAGAAGACAGGGTCCTACTCTTCACCCCCGCCTGTACAACTCACAGCAGAGACATCCTTGCCTTATAGCAAGAAGCAAAGCATAGGAAAGAGGAATAATCCTAAAACAGCCAAAATCTGCTTCTCCAAAGTCATCGCAGCGTGCTAAGAAGAGTTAGCGCTAAAGGGAAGAGATTAGAAACAGAACGACTGTACAGGGAGGGAAAATCCCCCAAAACAAAAATTTGGATTTTCAAGAAACTGGCTCCTTCACTAGCTTGAGGAAGCACCCTCCCTTAAAATAAGACGAGAAAACGTTTGGGCTGCCAACATCTTCTCAAGCTGAAGAGAGGGCAGAAGGTACCTCAAGGCCTGCCCACAGGTTCTTCACTCACATTCCTTGGGGGAAACTGGAGGGGACCTCTAGTTTTGTCAACTGATGGAGAGTCTGAAGGTCAGATCCGGAAGGTCTCTTGGGAACTCAAGCGAGCAAGACAATTGTCACACCTTTCCCTGGAGTTGCAAGGGACAGGTAAGGTCCACCAGGATGGACCAGGAGCATCCACCAGCGGTGGAGAGTTCCTCTTCAAACAGAAGACCATCCAGGGACACCTCGGGCCCTACTCTGTGTGTTTCAGAGCGGACCAAAGGCAGGCTCTCAATGCCTCAAGAAACACAAGTGCTCAGCGGAGAAGTTGGATTTGCGTTCCTTCACACTTCAGGGATTCCGTCTCTGGTGTGCAAAATTGTTTGCACTCCAGCGGCTTTGCCCATCGCCAGAGTCAGGGTGGAGGGAAGAAGGCACCAAGCTCTGGAGTTACAAGGGATGAACAAGGTCCACCAGAAGGGACCCGGAGCATCCACCAGCGGTGGAGAGAGCAAGAGTTCCTCTTCCAAGAGAAGAGCATCCAGGGACACCTCGTGCCCTACTCTGGGTTTCAGGACGTGGACTAAATGTGCAACCTTCCAGCCCCTCGGCGAGGAATGAGGGGGAAGGTCCTCGGCGGTCCTTGGGGAAGGAAAGGGGCAGACAGGTGTCACGGCTCAGACCAACCAGGCCCAGCTAACAAAACAGACGCGGGCTCATTTCCCCCCGCCCCAAGCCACCCAGCCACCCCCACTTATCCGGCAAAGACAATGAGACACCCCACCAGCCAGCCAGCCAGCCGA
>NW_015393153.1:0-15468 GCF_001527695.2 Protobothrops mucrosquamatus
AATCGAAGACAGTTCTATCAAAACAGTGAGTAGACCAGTTCCTCGGAATCTCTTAATGAGAGAATGGAAAATCACTTATTTGCTTCAGACAGTTGCTCCTTGTGAGGAGACAGCAAGACAATGATTTTCTGCAAGTTTCAACATTCGGACATTACAGGATTGCCATCTTGTTTGCAACTGTGGCAGAGACTTTTAAAGGACTGCTTTCAAGCTGTGAGAGAACTTTGGAATTACAGATTTGAAAATGCAGGGTGAGTCATTTTCAATCCTGAATAAAAAAAAATTGATCAAAAGTTTAAGAATTTAAAGAATCTGAAATAAACAGCAAGGAGCTAAATAAGATTTCAATTTCAGAACGTTATAAACAGAGTAAAAATACTAAAACTTTTACAAATACAATAATTATAAAGCACTAACAGTTTCTTACGGGAAATAGACCAAATTTGGTTATTACAAGACATATTTCATATATTTCATGATTTCAGAAACTGGACACTAGAGGGAATTATGTTTTTTAGGTAGAGGAATCACACAGGCCTATAAGATAATGCAAAACATGACAATAAAAATACTGAAGGAAACTTTTGAAGAATGGAATCAGAAAACAGTAGCCTCAATATCAACAATGTCTGTAGTGTAATAATGTCTGCTTCTGTGGCTAGACTATGTCCAAAAGATATTACTAAAGAAATTTCAGATGGAGAACAAGTCTTATCTGACAAAATAGAGATTATATTGAAAGTGAGTTTACAACTGATAGGCTGAAAGAATGATTTAGAAATGAATGTTTCACTAAATCTACAAAAGAAACTGGCTGAGGTGTTGAAATTTAGAAGGGAAATACAAATGACAAACCAAGAGAGTGACTTAGATAACTTTTTCCAATTAGATTTACAAAAAAGGCTTGTTAAAATATTGAAGAACTCTGTGCTATGGGGCAAAGAAGAAATGAAGAAAAATCAAATCCTACAACAATATTTGAATGAACTAAAGATTAAGTCTGTTAGAAGTAAAAGGAAGGAATACAAAGTTGGTTTATTAAACCAAGATTAAAGCAAGATGTGCTGGTACTTCTGGTTATCTTTTCTGGACTTTCTATTGACACCAGGACTGAAAAGATGATGATAATCCACTGACCATACTTTTGACAAATTAGATTTCTTATATAGGGAGGGCAGGAAAAGGGGGACAACAATTTTAATACCGTATAATTAGTGAATAGTAAAAAAAGATAAATTTGCCATTTTAATCATATGCAAATTATATTAAACCACTTACTGTACAAAGGTGTGACTACATACTTTTGAGATGCATCATGCCAGATTTCATAGCAAAGCAAGGAGAAAAGCATTTCTAAAAACAAAGTATGGCACTGCTTTTCATGTCCATTTCATTATATCAAATAGTAATTTATTTTCAAATAAAATTTGAGAAGAATCCTGCAGTAGCTCAACAACCCATTTAGTCCAGCACTTTGTGTCACATAATGCTTGACCAATTTTATTATTAGTTTTTTTTGAAACCTTACCAACTAGGAAAGAAGGATGGTAGCTCTTCTATACTGTTATTCTCTGACATCTAATAATCAAGACACACAATACTTTGTTCTTAAGCTAGTAGCATCAAGATAAGTATCTCTTGGTAGCCCCAAACTCCATGGATATGTTGTAGATTTACCATACCTGGGTCACAACTGAATGACCAACCACTAGATGGTGCCAAAGACATACAGAAAACTAATTCTTTGGGTTGAAGGCATCTAGATTTTCCCAGGCCCTATTTGGGGGCTCCATACGTACAGATTTTTAAAACCATCTACAATTAGCCATCCTGTTTGCTTTGTTCCACCACTAGGGATGGCAAGAGGATTAGGGACAAGGTTTCTATAGCTTTGTAGCCAGATTCATACAAAAAGCATTTAAGTCATAATGTAGTTTGTTTCGATTTTGCTTAGCATGTTGCATGAATTTGCTCAATAAGGATGCTAACCTATGGTTTATGGATTAATATGTTAGCTAATTTATTCAAACCATAATAAAATAAGCATGATTTAGCAATGTGTACAAGCACATCCTAAAGGATCCATCCATATCCCTATTATTCTAGAAAGAACATAGGAAAATTTACTCTTTATTACGGCTTACAAAATATGGATTGCAAACACCCAGTCGACCACAAGATGTCAGATTTTCCTTGTTGACGTTTAATGGTCGTCTAATCCTTGCAATCCAAATAGCGTTGCTCATTCAGTTGCAGAATTTGCGCACGATACGTGCGCCACTTAGTTTAGGATTGCGCATGCGTAGTAAAAGAGGAAGGTGGCCTGGCCATTTTGCTATCATGGCGGGATCAAACTCCGAGGACGGGTCGGTCCAAGCTGATTCACCAGGATTCCCTCCTCCCATGGAGGGTCTGCAGTTGATCCAGCAGGGAGCCGAAGCCCGCCTCTATCGGGGCCAATTCTTAGGCAGGCCGACCGTGATGAAACTCCGGTTCCCGAAACGTTACCGGCACCCAACGCTGGATGAGAGGCTCAGCCACAAGCGAACGGCGCAAGAGGCCCGTTCGTTGCTACGCTGTCGACGAGCAGGTGGGGGGGGCTTAGCCAGGGATTGGATGAGGCAGGAAGTGGGTGGGCTCCTCATGACGGCCAATAAGAACACCAGATCCGCTTCTCCCCCCCCCCCATGAATAAGTAAAAGAGCAGCGATTCTACTGTATTCTAAAATAGGCTGAAGCAGGGAGATCGCAACAGCACTTGATTGACAAAGGAATATATATATATAAATATATATGTTGTTGTCCTTGGGATATTGATCCGTTTTTACTAAAACTTGATTCAAAGTTTTTTTTCATTTCCATTTATTGGAGAAGCTGTCTGAAATAGCTAAGGAAGTAGAAGAACTATTTTTTTAAAAAAAAAATGTAATGGATAGGTTAAACACGTTTGAATGTATCGCATTTGGAGAAGATATACCACCTCCTATTTGGAGTATTACAAAAATCCCTTTTCTATAATACTTTAAAATTTAATGTATTTTATTTGCTGTCATCAATTTCTCACAGACATTGCCATAATATGGGAAGTGTTAATGGTAGGAGCCAGTAATGTATTGAGTATCTTCCTGATCAAGTATAGCTTGTGTTTTACATCTTCACAATTAAATTTACTAAACCAGTTGGATATCAGACTGCTAGAAGATGGATTTTTGCTTGGGGTAGTGGTTATGACATTATGAGCTTCATTCTCAGCCATGGAAGCTCACTGGGTGATTTGGAGGCAGCTCTTCATCTCAGCCCATATTCCTCAGCCCATATTCCTCCATTTTTGGACAAGAATGGAGGGCAGAGTGCTATGTAAGTGCCTTGAGCGCCTGGAGGAAAGACAGGATGCAAGTTTTAATGAATAAAATGTCCCAGCTTTAAAATATTTTTTTCTGTTTTTAAAAACATTTCTTGTCAGTACATGAGCATTCCCAGTTTCTCCTGTATATTTTTTAAATTCTGTAGCTTCTCGTATTAGCCAGCTGTAGATATCATGGCAAGGTGTTGATTGTTGACTACTTTAAAGCTCAAAAGCAAGAAAGATAATGCATTACAGTAGGACATGCCTGTGATAAGGGAAAGGGTAGAATGGTAACAGTTTTGTCTGGAGGAAGGGTGAGCACTGATCAGAACATCAGTCTATCTCCTAATATGATATAATACACGGGTGTCAAACTAGCCACGTCATGTGTCATATTGTATCATGACTTTTTTGCATTGCCGGAGCTGAGGTGGGCGCGGCCTCCATATGATGCAACCGACCTGCGGACTGGAAGTTTGACATCCCTGGTATAATATATTCCACCCAAAACTAATGATTTTTACTGTCCTCTTTTTAGGGATTTCTGCACCCGTTGTGTACTTTGTGGACTATGTTGCTAACTGTATATATCTTGAAGATGTTGTAGGATCAACTACTGTTCGGGACTATATAATCTCCCAGCAGCAATCTGGTGAAGGGATCAGCAGTCTTATTCAATTAGCTGAAAAGATAGGTGAGATATTGGCACGAATGCATGATGAAGACCTTGTCCATGGGGATCTCACAACTTCTAACATGCTTTTGCAACCACCAGAGGAGAATCTGGAGTTGATGTTAATAGATTTTGGACTAAGTTTTATTTCTGGCCTTCCTGAGGATAAGGGTGTTGATTTATATGTTTTAGAGAAAGCCTTTTTGAGTACCCATCCAAACACAGAAGCTCTGTTTGAAGTACTTTTGAAGAAATACTCAGCTGCATCTAAAAAATCAATCCCAGTGATTAAAAAGCTGGATGAAGTACGATTGAGGGGAAGAAAAAGATCTATGGTTGGATAAAGAATGCAGACAACACAGGGAGAAAAGGAAGAAGAATAATTTTATATGTGCTTTAAATTTTTCCATTTATATCTAATAATAAAATTGAATTTGGCCATTTAATTTCATATTTATGTAGTAGAACTTTATTACTAGGATTTATATAATGATAGCGAAAAATTCAACAACAGAAGTTGGTATTTTCTTCTTTGTAATCTGTTTATTTCCTGAATCAGTTGGAATTTGAGCCACAATCCTATTGTGAAGATGTAAATCCTTGATGTAATATCTTATGCAACTCAATCATATGATTCAAGTAGTTTGGGGCATTTCAAGGTTTGCAAGTGCCTATTAATCTCTTAAGATTTTATTTGCATCACTCTCTTTTATGCTAAGAGTACATTTATGGCCTCAGTAAAAAATACTGTTGGATATTCCTAAAACTGCTGCCATCTGTGGTGTTAGACCAGTTTTATTATGTACTATGTATTCTCAAGATTCATTTATTAGATTTGTTTGCTGCCCATTTTACCTTGGGCAATTGGATAGGAATATGCCTGTGAATATCCCTTGTTTCCTGTCAGACTTCCTGTCCCTTTGACTACTTACTCCTTTGATTAGTATTTTTAATAGGAATTGCATAATGCAAAACAAAAGATCAGCCTCATCCTCATATTTATTTCCAAGAAAGCTTCTGATTTGCATAATTTTTTATTTCTGCAGTTTAGTACTTTGTCTTGATACATACCGTACTCATCTGTCTAGAATTAAAAGATAACTTAAGTGTACTTAGTGGGGAATGTGGCAGGTATTATTCTGATATATGAGTAAGTGGGAATGTCATCCATAGTACCTCTATTGTGAATGTGCCCCTGGGGTTCTTGACATTTCAAATGCATATATTATTCCAGAGAGGTTGAGGGTCAAAAGTCTACCTTTCACGTAAACCCACTTTGAATCCAATGGAGTTTGCTTCTAAATATATCCATGGAAGATGGACTATCTGACTGCAGTTCTGACTACTGGAAGAAATGAAGTAATGTTTTACCTCTTGTTTATTTTTGTCTTTTGGATTTTAATTTAAATGAATACCCTGTTAAAACTATAGAAAAGAAATCATGTATCACCCAAAGGGCTACTACAGATTAGATGCTAGTCTAGATGCATATTATAGATTCACCTCTAATACATTTTCCCGCTTCAAATGATAGCAGAATCACTTCAGGATTTTTCAAAAAATAGAAAAGGTACTAATGTTGGATTTCCTTTAAAGTTGGAGCTTATTTGAGCTTTCAGAATAGAAAAAAATAAAAAATTGTACAGACTATGTTACCTTCTCAGAAACCACAGAAGTGCAACCTTTTAAAGTATATATTTGTATCAATTGTTAGAATTACTAATAACATTTAGCAGTTATTTCTTACTAGGTTGCTGAAATGAAATAAATTCTGGAAATTCATTTATAGAACATTTAAGCTATGTTTCCCTTTTCTCCTGTAGCAGCTCTTGCTAAATAGATGATAAAGATACAGTATACATTGGCAGCTTTTATTATTTCTATAAATAATTCAAGACGGTGAACATACCTAATATTCCTTCCTCCTGTTTTTCCCTACAACAACTGTGAGGTGAATTGGGCAGAGAGAGTATGAGTCAGCCATGTGGCTTTTCTTAGAATTATGGTAATTAAATAATGAAATTGTATTAAAATTTATTTATTAAATTAATGGAATTTGACAGATTTTCTTCTGCAAGTTTCTTGTAATAATCACCTGGCAGGTAAGTATTCATTTCCCAACATGCAGCGTTTCCCAGAATTAGAGGTGCAAATGTGCACAAAAAAATCTTTTATCTATTCGTTGCCTGCCTGTTATGAAGTTACAATGTTAGAGTATACAATACTTAGCAAATGAAAAAGTGGCAATTCCAATAAATATGCCATCTTCCATAAAATATATCTTTTTTTCCCATTTGGCAAACGATACAGGAAGTAAAACGCTGAGGCCGTATCATACAGTGATAGCTTTAGAAAAATAAAATTAGCTTAGTTCTGTGTGGATTTAGGTAAATTTCAGCCATGAACAGATGCATGGATGCCAAATTTCTACAAATAGTTGCCAAAGCCCGAGAAGAGGGAGAAAAATAATATATATTAAGGCGGCAGATACAAGTGAGGTGTTTTAGTTAGGAAAACTAGTTGGAAAGGATTAGTTTTCCTCCTTGCATATTCTATATAGCACAGTACGAGGATTCCGTGTCGTCTCCGATCTCCAATTCAAGGCGTGGCGTTACATGCGGCAGGTTGTAGAATCACTACACTGGAGTAAGCGAGTGCAGCAGCGTCCTGGTTGAGATCTGCTCTCTTAGGCAACTCTTCCAAAAGACTTGGTGGGGGCGATGGACTGGATTTACTCTGAGGGTAAAGGTTCCTTCTCCGAGCTTGTGGGTTGGTTTCCGAACGTTTCGTTATCAGGCTCGGAGAACGAACCTACACCCGAGCTACAGATATTCGCCACTATTGGATTTACTTTCCCGGGGGGGGTTGCGAATGTCGAAATATCGTATAAACTTCATGAAAGGCCATACACCCCGGGGACGAAACTGATCGTCACACCGGAAAAGCCGAAAAATCAAAACAGACTCGAGAACGATGGTTACGACTCTAGAAAATGCACAGAACGGCTTTGGTGGAATCCGCTTCCATTTTATTCGCCTAAAAACAACCTTGGTGCTTCCAAAACTACCGTGGCGCAGCGGCAACGAGCAACTGCAGTTCTTATGAAAAGCTCAGCGGGTAGCGAGTTCGAGACCGCGCTCTGTACGTCCCCGTCTCCCTCCCTGCAAGCGTCCTAGCGCCTGAGACTGCTCGTGTCAGAGGCGTATTCACTTACTTGCTAGAGAAAAGTTGCTCCAGGCCAAGTGCCCATTTCCCCGTGGATCCAGGGTTCCACCGGCCAGGGCATAACTTTAGCCTGTCTACGATCACTTCTCCGGTTCCCAGTTTTTTCGCGTTCCTTGCATGAGGGATGTAGATATCCCAGGACCCAAACAAGGGGCAGAACTTTCTCTACCCCAATGCCAGCCTTGTACTTTTCTTTCTGAATAGCCCAGCATTTTTTTTGTCATGGGCATGTCTAAACCAGTGTTTTTCAAACTTTCCCCAGAATTCGTGGCTGGCTGGCAATTCTGGGAGTTGAAAGCCCATCCATCTGAAAGCTGCCAAGGCTGCTCTACAGCGGTTTTCTGCAGTCCCTGAACCATATAGAAACATGCCAGTTTAAAATGCGCTGCCTGCATTATTAGCCCCTATTGTAGGATTAGGACTTCTGACCACAAGAGAAGCTGACTGAGTGGGGAAGAAAGAGAAGAGGGGCAAATCACTAAAATCTTTCATGGGGCTGGAGAATTGGTGCCAAAGCAGCTACACTGTCTGATTATAGGAACAGGAGGGGGAAGAAAAGTGGGGGAAGTCTAGACCAGTGATGGCGAACCTTTTAGAGACCGAGTGCCCAAACTGCAATCCAAAACCCACTTATTTATCGCCGGGTGCCAGGTGGGCGTGGCCCACTGGTGGACGTGGCTGTGGTGGTCATGGCAGATTGGGTGGGAGTGGCCAAGGTGGGCGTGATCACCTTGATGTTGCTCGTGGAGAGGGACGCCTGTGGGGGCCGGGCAGGGTTGGGGGAGATCCAGGGGGTCTCTGCCAGGTGGGGCGGTGGGCAGGAGGCTCGTCCTGCGGGGTGAGGGGAGGCAAGGGGAGGCAGGGCGGGGATGCCATTGTCACAGGGCAAGGTGTGGCAAGGGCGGTTGCTGCCTGACACCATTGGCCCCCGCACACAGAGGCCGGCGAGCGCATGGGTGCTGGGATGCATCCGGCCATGTGGGACCTTGGCAACTTAGTGGGCGGCTGGTTGAAGAGGGATGGTTGCCATCTCCAGGGCATGGCCTGTGTGCCCACAGAGAGGGCTCTGAGTGCCGCCTCTGGCATGCGTGCCATAGGTTCGCCACCACTGGTCTAGACTCTAGGGCAGGGGCAGACAACCTTGGCTCTTTTATGACTCATGGACTTCAACTCCCAGAATTCCTGAGCCAGCATGGCTGGCTCAGGAATTCTGGGAGTTGAAGTCCACGATCATAAAAGAGCCAAGGTTGCCTACCCCTGCTCTAGGGGCCAGTTCTCTCCATTTGCCCTCTTAATTCTCTCAATCTCAGCAAATATAAGATATGTAGACCTAATTCTCAAAATTTACCAGTCAGCATGCTAGTTGAAGTTCACATGTCTTAAGTTTGCCGAGGTTGAGAAACAATGGAGTTGTGGGGGCTAAAGAGCCACTTCTCTTCCAGCTGCTTTAGAGAACAACCACCACAAGTAGTTCATATTCACTATCAACACTGGAGCTTAGAGGAGTTTTTCAAGCGTGCTGGCTGGGGAATTCTGGGCGATGAAATGCATACATCTTAAAATTACCAAGTTTGAAAAATACTGACTTAGAATATCCATTAGCTAGAATGTGTGTGTGTGTGAGAGAAAAGGTCAAGATTGTGGATCTAATTTCTGCAATTCAAGCTTTAACGTGTGTTACATGTATGGTGGCTGTAACCAAATCACAGGCACCATCTTGACTTTTTTGACCTCTTAATAGATATCCTTGCTGAAGCTCACAGATTTACTCCTGTTTTCCACAAGCATTTATAATTTCAGCAAACTAATCATTTTTTTAAATTTTCAGTGCTGCTTAATCAGGTGCTTTATATTTGTACAAGGTGCCAAAAGAGCCCAGCTCCCTTGAGCCTATGTTCTCTTTCCTAATTATGTTCCTTAACATTAGGAAACAAAACAAGGCCACAATCTTGTTTTCAGGATTAATTAACTTCTAGTAATCACAGACAGCATTTACAATAGAATTCCTAATCTTGTAGAAGCTATTTTCTAAAGAGTTTCAGTTTGCAATGTGAGGATCATCTAATAAAGTGATGGAAACCTGATAATCTACATTATGTTGATTTTCTTCAGCCGGATCCAGTATCCTTTCCTATATGTAAAAACTTAAAACATTTGAAGGAGGGAGGGAGGGAGAGAGAGAGAGAGAGAGAGAGAGAGAGAGAGAGATTGCTGAAGCACACATTTTTCTTCTAGTTTGATCCATGTGAATTGGTTCCAAGATAAGGGACCATTAAATGTTGGGGTCTCTCACTTAGACTCTGTAATTGGCACCAATGGTTTGTACTCCAGGAGAAGCCTTCTGAGAGTCACATTGATGATGGAAATTGAGAAATCTGAGGCTTACTTGCAGGGCAGAACACAGAGCATTAAAATATGATGTAGAAATTGTACATATTTAGAAGCATGCTGAGTCCTGTCCGTTTGAACAGCTGAATTGATAAAATCTTTGACCAAACAACATGGGGGCTGAAAGGAGGGCAAAAATGCACTCTTGATAAAGCCACGTGAATAGAAAAGCAGTGAGGCAGCAGCTTAAATGTGACCTGAGCTGCATTCTGACACTCTTTCACTGCAGGACGCACAGCAGCACATTTTGGCTTTCGGTCTGAAATGGTCATCTGTGAAAATACCACATACTGTGGCAAGGAGATTAAATTTTGCCTACAGAGAGCTTTGAAGAGGTTCATTTCTAATTATTAATGTTATGGTGTAGCTATTACAATCAAGGCCACGACTGCTCCCTATGACTACAAGTAATGTGAACACGGACAGATTGGCCCCCGCATTTTACAGCTGATGGGACCTCTGAGAGGCAAAGTACTTCTGACCCTGTTTGCACAGCACTGTTAACTTGCTCTGGGAGCAAAGATAACTGCCCAGTGCAAACACTCCAACCCAGTTAATTAACCTCAACAACTAACTCAGAGGGGGTTAACTTCAGTGCTAAGCTGCCCAGGACTACATTAACTCGCCCTGGTCAATAGTGTCATGCAAACTGCTAACTGGGGAAAATAATTGTCCATTTCCACTTCTGAGGCAGAACTGAAGCTCTAGAATGGCCCATGAAAATGGGAGTTCACCAGACATGAGGCCTCCATCTCCTGCTTGTCCTTTTCCTTTGGCTACATTGTGGGTGGATGAAATAGAACTGAAGATATTGGTGTGTTAAGCCCACTTGATACAGCCTATGATGGTGCTAACCTTGAAATTTTTCTTTACCCTGGTAACCAAAATAATACAAATACCATGGTATTCACCTTCTTTTGTAGTTTCTTTGTGCACTTCAAAATGACAGATTCCAAATTAAATAAGTTAATGGGATATTTTTTTCCTCCAAATTAGGAACTCTTGATTATTTCCTGGGAGAAATAATAATACACCTGGGAGTAATTTGCAGCTGGCAACAAGAGTGGAAATTATAATGGCCTGTCTACTAGAATCAGGGTGGAAAAAATACTATTTTGAGAAATGAGGAAGAATGAATATTGGTAAAAATACCTGTGGATTTTCTCAGCAGTAAAAAAAAAAATGCCACAGCTAAGAGCCAATGATTGGATTAAGCATTCAGGCCGGTGGAATAGTAATTGCGCTTATTTTTGCAAATGAAAAATTGTAAACGGGTATAAAAACAGTGACATTCATTTAAGGTGAGTACTTGGGATTTTTTTTTTTAACCAAATGATTTCTGGGGATTTTGTTTTAAAACAGGGGTATCAAACCCTGCGGTCTGCGGGCCGGATGTGTCATGAGCAGGCCACGCCCACCCCAGCTCTGCAAAAGCAAAAAAACGTGACAATATGTCACGTGACGCGATCGAGTGTGACACCCATGTTTTAAAAAAACAGTTGGTAAGAGGGGATGATGTTCCCAGACTCTATTGCTGTATTCTGATTTCCTTGCCTAAGTTTGCTTATTTTATATTACTTTCAGATTAATGCAGAGACTATGCCCTGCTTAAGATGATTGTGCCTCAGCCAGGCTTCCTTGCCTAAAAGTATTCTTTATTTAAGGAAGGAAGCTGTTTAATATAAACAGTTAATTTATTTTGAAAGGCAGGGGTGTCTGCACATTAAAACTGAGTGGAGCTTTTACTGTATTGCCACAGGTCTCTTGACCTTTTGACCAAACCATACAGGCACACCTGGTTTGAAGCATGTGTTTGTTTAGTCAACAAATGAAAATTGCCCTCATTTGTATTTTTGCCTTTAATAAAAGATTGGACAACTGAAATCGGCAAGTGATTATTTTTACATGAGTAAAATTACTAGTTAATATCTACAAAACAAGCTGCCGTTAAAGATACAGTTATAATGACTGCAGTTAAAAGTCGGCAACCTGAAAACCTGAATATATTTTAAAAATATTTTCTATATTGAAGGAAACTTGAACACTATTTTTCAAACGGGAATGAATACAGCATAATGTAAAAGCAAACCAAAGTAGCTTAATTTGATTGAGCATCAAGACTTGAAAAGTGAAATATTGTCCAGAGCCAACAGATGTCGCTCTTCCTTTCCAACTAAGTTCTGGTCATTGTTCCTTCTCCAGCTACAGAATTTATATATATCTTCTTTATTTAATGAAAAGAGAACAAAGGGAGAAAACAGTAGGACAGAACTGTTACAGTAAAATTATATATTATAAACCCTGATTTGTATTTCACCTTTAACATGTAATTTAAAAAGGTATCTTCAATGACAAAGAAAATACCCCGCAACAAATTTTCCTATATAAAACTTGTATATATCTGTATATACAGATGCAGATGGACATGTATGGGGTTCCTAATGAAGTAAACTACAATTGATTTGGCTACAATGGTCTGTACAAATTAGAGGATGCATTTCTTAAGCTCAAATAACTCTTATATTCCACTCTCCTATTAAAAATCACAAATTAACTTATAGCTCTGATTCTTTAGAAGGTACATCCATGTGTGTTCACTGAGAGTTGACATCAACTTGATGGCATATAAATTTAATAAATAAAAAATAAATTAAAATAATGATTTTTAATAATAAAACATCAAATACAAAATCCAAAGAACTAAAGGCAATGCAATTGAAAGTTGTTCATTTGTGTCGTTCATCTGGGCAATGCCAACACCATAAAGCTCCTTTTGTATGTACTGCCAGATGCATCCTAGTTGTTAAACGACTTACATATCAGCACCAACATCTTAAAGTAAATGTGAAAATCAATGGGAAGACAGTGAGCATCACAGAGAATACGTATCCTATGATTTTGATGTTGTGTTTTATTTTATAATCATGCCACAGTAATGTTCCAGCCAATCTAAAGCCTCCCAAAAGTCTTCCACAACAGAGAAAAGAATCTATAGATCAGTGGGATACACAGATCCAGATGATCCACTGGAATCTAAGAAGAAAATGCTAGAATATTGTTTATTTCATCATTAGATCATCCTTTTAAATATTGATGTGTTTTGTAATGTATCTAATATATTGATTTCTAAGTGCTATATTGTTGTCATATACTTTTTAAATAAATAAATAAAAATTTTATATTGGGGGTTTAGACCCAACTGTTTTGACTGATCAGGATGCACAATCAAAATTGCTGCTACAGATGATAGAATCCTACAACTGGGCCCTCTCGTTTTCTGGTGATTGGCAGGGCTATTTCCTGCTGACTGGTGATACAGAGAAAAGAGTAGACTGTGAAGCTAGAAGAGTCAACCAACCACTTTGCTTATCACGTGCTGCATATGAAAAATCAGGACAGCATTATAATGATATGACTGGGAACAAACGGAATAGAAGCTGAATAGGGATCAACAATGGAGGCAGTAGTATAGTAGTACTGATAGTACAGTTTTCTGCAAGGTAATACTATAATTCAGCAGTTGGAAAAGATCCTATTCCATAAAGTGAACATAGCTTACCTGGCACTACAATTATCCAAAGTCAGCAGGGCATTCTGAGATGCTGTCCACTAGAAGTTTCATTTGTGATTGTCTTGTAAATTGAGGATTTCCTTCTTTCCAAATTAATCCAATAATTATTCAATTGAGCCTTTCCTGTGCATACCTCCAGTGTAAGGTGCAATTTCAACACACTGTGATAGAATTGTTTTACAGCTAATATATAATTCTATCCCTTCCATCTAGTACTTCCATCTTTGTTGCTGGATAGTTATGTAGGAAGGACAAAGGTTGTCTATCACTGTTACAAGGTTTGTTTATCAATGTCTGGAACAAGTGCTAAAATGTATTATGGGTACCGTAAAAATAGAAAAAGAGTTTAGTTGTTTTGTTTTCTTGTTGTGGAGATTTTTTTTCTTAAACACATCAGATCAGTGAGGCTGAAGGCAAATCCAGCTGATAATTGTCCTTTACTGTCTTATCTTTCTATGCTTTGATATCTTCTTCTACTGTATTTCATGATAAAACATGGCATAAAAGTTGTATTTTTTTCCTTTGCCCTGTAGCTGAGATTCTTTTATTAGCTCCCTTGTTGAAATGGTTGATTTTGCATTGCCTCCTTGTCAATTTTCTCTGTTTATGGAACTGAAAAGCTATGGTGCCTGATTTTTTGTAATGTACCAGTTATGGCAAGATTTGCTTATGTATAAATTGTTATTTTATGAGGCAAACTTTGGGAACAAAACAATTCTCCTAAATTACAACTTTTTGCTGCACGCCTCACCTTACATGCATAAAATAAGTGAACATATGTACATAAATCCTTGCATTCATCTGGAATTTAGACACATTCATAAACCTGACAGTGGAGGTTTGGACAACATGCCCAACTGGTTTATTTAAAAAACAGCGTGTTGTGTGAGTCCAAAGACCCAGTCATTTCTGGGTCAGGATCCAGCCCCTATTAAGCATAAATAACTCAATTGTTCTGTGTGATTTACTTTAATTCAGACAGCTCACATTATATGTGAAAAAAGGATTAATATATGATAATTGTCTGAAGAAGCCTTAAATGAACCTATAGAATGAGGGTTTTCAAGGCATAGCCATATATTTTCAAATGCACCTATAAGTTCTGGAATTTCCCCAATATTAGCTATGAGTACATCCTGACTTAGTAGATGGAGTAAATTTCATTTTTTTCCCTTCATTTTTTTTCTAGCAAACTCTTGAAATGTTTTTTTTTATATGTAAGTTAGCCTTTGACATGGACATAGCTGCTGTCTCAGCCCTAGTAACAGAGCTTTGACATTTGCACAGGTTCTGGCTAAGATCTTTTCAAATAGAAGGATCTTTGTTAGACAAGAGCACACTATCAATTGTTGCAAAATTGTCTCAGTGTAGAATCTGTGCTTCCTTATTCTGGTGAACCTGCCACCGGAATAAATGAATGGTCAGAGAGCATAGGATCATGTGCTAAACAGGTTAATAAATAGAAGAACTGTAACCCAAATATTCATTTACCAAAATAACTTAAGTATACATGTCCAGTCTTTTGCAATGGAACTGTTTTTTACAGGATGCCTTGTCAACTGTTTATATGTAACCTTTGACACATATGTGTTCCACTGCCCTTTAACCCTTCATTTCATCCAAGAGTCTCCCACTTGTTCTCAATGGCCCTTGAGTTTGGTGGTTCATCTTAAACCCCACCTTGATTTGTTCTGATCAGTTGTGGTGCAAATTGATAGCTTTTAGTTAATACCAATACAATACAAAGTATCTCAATAAATCCCTCATTCTATTCCTTAAGATGTGCTGTGGTGGCACAGTGGTTAAAATGCAGTATTGTAGGCTAACCCACTGCTCACTGTCAGGAGTTTGATCCTGACCGGCTCAAGATTGACTCAGCCTTCCATCCTTCCCAGGTCAGTAAAATGAGGACCCAGATTGTTGGGGGCAATATGCCGACTCTGTAAACCGCTTAGAGAGGGCTGTAAAGCACTACAAAGTGATATGTATGTATAAATGCTATTGCTGTTGCTATTTTTGAGACAAAAGAGAATGTGTATTGTAACTATTCCATCACATGTAGGATATTGTTGAGAGTGTGGTTGCGCAGCAGTTCCCCCGACACCTGGAGGAAACAGTCTATCTAGACCCGCTCCAGTCGGGCTTCAGACCGGGATACAGCACGGAAACGGCATTGGTCTCATTGGTGAATGATCTCTGGAGGGCCCGGGACAGGGGCTATTCCTCTGTCCTAGTTCTTTTGGACCTCTCAGCGGCTTTTGATAC
>NW_015393154.1:0-2874 GCF_001527695.2 Protobothrops mucrosquamatus
CCCAACCAGCTTGCCTTCGCTCTAGCTCTGTTTTAGCAAGCAGCTCTGCTCGTTCTCTCCAGGCTTCTGTCCTGCGAGAGAAGTCCTTCCCGGCCAGGCTTCGTCTCCAGCCCCTCCCTTTGGCTGGCGAGGGAGCTCCAGAACATATTTTTGGTGGAACCTCATTTCCTGGACCTCCTTGGAATTTTTTGCCAGACCCGTGCCAAACCATTCTTTCCCACCAGAACCCCCGTCAGAGGAGGCTCGTGGAAACGCGGAGCTACTGCATCCAGCTTGTGTGTTTTTAATCATGGACAAACAAGAAGTCCTTGTGTGGGAACTGACTCCCTCTCTTGACACATCTCTTTCTTCAGGTTCTCCCCAGTAATTCTCCTCCCCCCCCCGATTGTCCCAGAAGTGCCAAACAAGGACCTCCCTACTTGCCTTTGAGTGGCCTCACGTGGACAGTGGGCTGTGGCAATGGGAGGTCCCAGGTCTTCCACGGAAAGGTCGATTCGGGATGTTGATGGAGAGGAACAGGAACCGGGACCAGGCCACGGGGGTTCGTGGTGGAATAACTCCATCAGGTGCCAAGACAACGGAAGGCTAAGGGCCCATCCTGCATGGATTTATGGGTGCAAGAAGGAAGATGAACTTTGCATCCCCATCAACTGGATTCTTGCCTTCCTTTTCTTATTGTGTTTCTGAACTGGTTTCCTAATGAAACACACATGGCATTGAATACTCCCTTCCAAATTCTGATTCTCCCCCCCAAAAAATCTGTCCAAATGGAAGCCTGAAAGGGAACAGGGAAGGACAGAATGAGGGAGAGAGAGAGAGATAGAGAGAGATAGAAAGAAAGAAAGAAAGAAAAAAAGAAAGAAAGAAAGAAAGAAGGAAAGAAAGAAAGAAAGAAAGAAAGAAAGACACAGAAAGGCAGAAAGGTAGAAAGGCAGACTGACAGAAGGAAAGAGGGAAATAAAGACACAGAAAAGTGGAAAGGCAGAAAGAAATGGAAAGAAAGGAAGAAAGAAAGAAAGAAAGAAAGGCAAGTAAGAGAAGGAAAGAAAGAGAATGAAAGAAAGAGAGAGAAAGAAAGAAGGAAGGAAAGAAAGAAAGAAAGACACAGAAAGGCAGAAAGGTAGAAAGGCAGACTGACAGAAGGAAAGAGGGAAATAAAGACACAGAAAAGTGGAAAGGCAGAAAGAGATGGAAAGAAAGGAAGGAAGAAAGAAAGAAAGAAAGGCAAGTAAGAGAAGGAAAGAAAGAGAATGAAAGAAAGAGAGAGAAAGAAAGAAAGAAAGAAAGACACAGAAAGGCAGAAAGGTAGAAAGGCAGACTGACAGAAGGAAAGAGGGAAATAAAGACACAGAAAACTGGAAAGGCAGAAAGAGATGGAAAGAAAGGAAGAAAGAAAGAAAGAAAGAAAGGCAAGTAAGAGAAGGAAAGAAAGAGAATGAAAGAAAGAGAGAGAAAGAAAGAAGGAAAGAAAGAAAGAAAGAAAGAAAGAAAGAAAGAAAGAAAGAAAGAAAGAAAGACACAGAAAGGCAGAAAGGTAGAAAGGCAGACTGACAGAAGGAAAGAGGGAAATAAAGACACAGAAAAGTGGAAAGGCGGAAAGAGATGGAAAGAAAGGAAGGAAGAAAGAAAGAAAGAAAGGCAAGTAAGAGAAGGAAAGAAAGAGAATGAAAGAAAGAGAGAGAAAGAAAGAAGGAAAGAAAGAAAGAAAGACACAGAAAGGCAGAAAGGTAGAAAGGCAGACTGACAGAAGGAAAGAAGGAAATAAAGACACAGAAAAGCGGAAAGGCAGAAAGGCAGATGGAAAGAAAGGAAGAATGAAAGAAAGAAAAGTAAGAGAAGAAAGAAAGAAAGAGAATGAAAGAAAGAGAGAGAGAAAGAAAGAAGGAAAGAGAAAGAAGAAAAGAAAGAAAGAACAAAAGAAAGAAAGAGAAAGGCAGAAAGGCAGACAGACACAAGGAAAGAAGGAAATAAAGACACAGAAAAGTGGAAAGGCAGAAAGACAGATGGAAAGAAAGAAAGAAAGAAAGAAAGAAAGAGGAGGGGGAGGAGATGAATCAAAAGCGGGGAGGGCGGGGGAGAGAAATTGATCCAAAGTGACGCTGAGTGAAGCCAGAAAAAGGCCAGAATTTCAGGGCTACCAAATCAATTCTGCGCCACTTAAAAGCAGCTGGAATCTGCCGAAATGGGTGGAGGGCGGGGAAAACGGATGTCAGGCACAACTGATGCGGCCTTGTCAAATCCACGCACAGAGACGGGCCAATCTGGCCTTTCAGGGTCCCTCAAGTGTCTTATTTTTGTGACACGGCTGCAGATTTGGTGTATCCAGACTACCTGTAAGCGCGGTGTTTTTTTTCCCAAAAAGCTTTATACGTTAAACGTTTCTGGAGATTCTCCATCATCCTGGCCGTGGCTAATCCAAATGTGCTTTTTCAGAAGACGGCTGGGTTTTGGTTTTCCTTTGTACATTAAAACCCGGGAACTTTGATGTAGACAACGTTGACGAAAGCAAAACCTAATATAAAACATAATGACAGCTCAGGAACCAAACGAGAGTTAAAACAAGGACATTATGCAGATTTTTTTTTCCTAATATACCTTTTAAAATTATGATGATGAAACACTGTTGAAAATCCAGAAAGCTTCGAATTCTTAATCAAGTCTCATGTTCGGTTGGTTCCACTGGTTGCGTGTTGTGTTCTGAGATCCACGCCTGACAGTGGCCTCCACTTGGAAGCTCTCAGAAGACGTGACAGTTCATTGATGATGCCACCAAGTTGGGTCATGAAACGTCTGCAAGGAAAACACCCAGCTCAGAGAACACCAAAGAACCCATAGTCTTCTTCCTCCTCCTCCTCCTCCTCCTCCTCCTCCTCC
>NW_015393154.1:5867-7164 GCF_001527695.2 Protobothrops mucrosquamatus
GAGAAACAACCTAGAACCAAGGAGAAACTTCCTGACAGTGAGGACGATTAACCAGTGGAACTGCTTGCCACCGGACGTTGTGGGTGCTTCAACACTGGAGGTTTTTAAGAAGAGACTGGACAGTCACTTGCTTGAATGGCAGAGGGTCTCCTGCTTGAACAGGACTAAAAGACCTCTTCCAGCTCTATTCTAGTTTAAAATTTTTATTGATTTTTCAATTAAAAACAAAAACATAAATCTTTTATCACAATATCAACCAGGAAAATAACACTAATCAATACATTCACGGAAGTGTCCGGTGTCCCCCCCCTGCACCCCCCTCTTTCACTTACCACACCTTCCTCCTCCCAGTCCTACAACCTCTCCTCCTTCCTCCCTCTCTCCTACCCCCCTTCCTCTGTCAACCATCCCGTCTGGTGCAGTTGGGGTACCCACCGGACACCTCCTTAAAAAATCTACAATACTTATAAAAATACAATACAAACCTATCCCTTTCCCCCCTCCCCCCCCCCCAGGACTTCCCTGAGCTAATCCAGGAAATAAACACACAATAATCCAATTCTATTCAAAACTACTCAATATTACTACACACTAGTATAAACTTACTGTGACTCTAAAATAACGTTAAAATACATACAATCCAAGTGCTGGAGGTGTGGACAACAAGATGCAACTTTTTTTCACATGTGGTGGACTTGCAAGGTTATTAAGGTCTTCTGGATAAAACTATGGTGGAATTTACAGCAAGTTTTTAAAAGAAGAATTTTTTTCTTGCCTCAGTTGTTTCTCCTAGGTATTACACATAATTTGGATGTAAAAGAAACAAATTTGATGTTGTATTGTTTAACTGCTGCCCGTTTGTTGATAGCTCAAAATTGGAAGAGTAAAGTTTCACCCACAATGGAGGACTGGAGATTGAAGGTTTCGCATCTTGCTGAAATGGCAAAAATTTCGGCTTATCTGAAGGATCACTCAAATGAACAATTTTTATCAATATGGAGAAGATGGATTGTTTATATTCAAAATAAGCATAGAATGGTGGAATATAATTTAGGTTTTTAGATAAAACCTTTTTTTTTCTTCTTTATATATATATTTCACCTACTTATGTAGAATAATATTTTGTGGAGTTAGGGATATTAATACTAGTTTACTTTTAGTTGAATAGTATCCTGGGATTAGGTTTGGGAAGTCCGGGTGGGGGGTGGGGGGTAGGGGTTTTTACATTGTGATGTATCTGTGATGTGTTTTTTTTTATGATGAAAATAATAAAAAATTTATATTTGAAAAAAAAAAA
>NW_015393154.1:14700-20069 GCF_001527695.2 Protobothrops mucrosquamatus
TCCCTTCCAGGTCCCAGCGCTGGAATTGTACGGGCGATGCCATCTTCTCCCACAGAGAAATGCCAGCGTCTGGTGGGCCTAGGAGCCCGACCCATTCCTAGGACCTACCAAGAGTCTAGGGCAGGGGTAGTCAACCTTGGCTCTTTTATGATTTGTGGACTTCAACTCCCAGAATTCCTGAGCCAGCATGGAGGAACTATGACCTCTTTAAGACTTGTGGACTTCAACTCCCAGAATTCCTGAGCCAGCATGGGGAACTATGGCTCCCTTCATGACTCGTGGACTTCAACTCCCAGAATTCCTGAGCCAGCATGGCTCCGCTTGGAAGCCTCTCCCTTTCCCCTCAGCATGGCTGGCTCAGGAATTCTGGGAGTTGAAGTCCACGAGTCATAAAAGAGCCAAGGTTGACTACCCCTGGTCTAGGGAGAGGTCCAGAAGGCCCTGCCAGGCCCAAAACCCAAGAAAGACACTGGCGATTCTTCTAAGCAGGTGTCTTTATTGCTCTACACCTGTAGACAGGATCTTGCCAGAATGATCCACTAAATCAGGTGTCCCAATCTTGGCAACTTTAAGACTTGTGGATTTCAACTCCCAGATAGACCAGACGGCTGGGCAATTCTGGGAGTTGAAGTTCACGAATCTTAAAGTTGCCAAGGTTGGGAAACTCTGCACTTGAGTCTCACTGATAGATGAATATCCAGCCTTTTATTGATGGCCTCATGAAGAAAATCTACCTAGGTGGGCTCTAGGAATTGAAAACAACAAGGTAGCGTATTGTCCGGCTCGAAAACCAAAAATGACACTGATGATTCTTCCAAGCTGAGTTTTTTTGTGTGTATTGTTTCTATACCTACAGACAGAATCTTGCCAGACTGAATACTCTACTATCTGCATCTATCATTTACTCTGGGAACTATTAGGGAGGAGCCATCTTCACCCTCTTTCTCTCACACAAAATATCCAGACTGAGTTGCCTCTTAATGAAGAACAGTTGCAGAAATTGGGTATGTCTAGTCTAACGAAGAGAAGGATTAGGAGGTGACATGATAGCAGTCTTCCAATATTTGAGGGACTGTGACAAAAAAGCGAGGGTCCACCTATTCTCCAAAGCGCCTGAAGGCAGGACAAGAAGCAACAGATGGAAGCTAATCAAGGAGAGAACCAGCCTAGAAATGAGAAATTTCCTGACAATGAGGACAATTAACCAGTGGAATAGCTTCCCTCCAGAAGTTCTGGATGCTCCATCACTGGAGGTTTTTAAATAGACTGGACAGTCACTTGTCTGAAATGGTATAGCGTTTCCTGCTTGAGCAGGAGATTGGACTAGAAGACCTCCAAGGTCCTTCCAACTCTGTTATTCTGTTATTCCTACTCTTCTGGAATCTAGTTGACTATATTCCATCAAAGGAACAGCCCAAAAATTCAAGATGAGGCCCATGGTGGTGTTATTGAAGTTCCACTTGTCACATCAATGGTGCACAGGTCTTTGACCATACTACTGCATCCATCGTCTTGATTTATTTTTTATTTTGCTAAATTCTGAGTCAGGGAACAGATCAGAGCTGCAGAAGAGAGGGAAAGGAAGATTTCAGGTAGAAGAGGCAAATGTGAAAGACCCCAGCCAGCTATTAGGGTTCTCCTGCAAAAAAGGAGGAGAAGGAGGAGGAGNAGAAGAAGAAGAAGAAGAAGAAGAAGAAGAAGAAGAAGAAGAAGAAGAAGAAGAAGAAGAAGAAGAAGAAGAAGAAGAAGAAGAAGAAGAAGAAGAAGAAGAAGAAGAAGAAGAAGAAGAAGAAGAAGAAGAAGAAGAAGAAGAAGAAGAAGAAGAAGAAGAAGAAGAAGAAGAAGAAGAAGAAGAAAAAAAACAACTTTGGGGGAAGCTGATCATCTCCTTTGGTCTGTCCTCTCTGCCCTGTGACAAAAATGGCCCTTCTATGAAGCCCTTTCAAATCCCTGGAACCGAATTCTCAGGAAAGGCATGGGATCAATTGTGAAATCCTTCAAAGGAAAACTTCAGATGACAGGGACATTTTAAAGAGACACACCCGTTTTTAAGAAAAACTCCACAAATCCAGAACATGCTCAGCAAAGGGCAATGAGGAGGATGGGAAGAGTGGAAAGGAAGCTGAAGGAACGAGAAACATCCAGACTTTGAGAAGAACGTCTTAACAGGACATCACATGGGACTCCCAGTGACCTTCTGAAGAACAGGACAGCAAAGTGTTGTTGTGCCATGGAGACAGATTCTGAAAGGACCTCAGAAGACATCTTCCCAAGAAGAGGAGAGGGGAGTTGATGACTCAAGGAAGAGTTCAAGAGTTCAACTGTGTTGATCTGTGATTCCCATCATCCACTGCCAAACTAGAGACAATGAATCTTCCCAGGAATGAGTCAACACATTCAGCAATTGCTGTTGGTTTCCACACACATGATGTTGAGGAGCATCAGGCATGGTTGGGCAATCCAAGATGTGTCAGTTCTTCCTGGACGTGTCTGAGAGAAACGATGTCCCATCCAGATATCCCATCCATCATCCTTCTTTCCAGATGTGCCTCCCATTGGTTCGTGAACTTGGAGCATTCCTCCATGGATTGGGTTGTCCACAGCTTGCTCCCAGATGCTCCTGAGAAGTCAGGCTGGATTGCTCCAGTTTGTAATGCTTTACTACAGATGACAGCCTCGCAGCAACCCCACAATCATAGGATCTTGTCTTCCACACAAACAGAGGGGTTTCTCACAATTCCAATGCTGGAACTGTGCGGGCGATGCCATCTTCTCCCACAGAGAAACGCCGGTGTCTGGTGGGCCAAGGAGCCCGACCCGTTCCCAAGACCTACCAAGAGTCTAGGGAGGGGTCCAGAAGACCCTGCCAGGCCCCAAACCCAAGAAAGACACTGGTGATTCTTCTAAGCAGATGTCTTTATTGTTCTAAACCTGTAGACAGGATCTTGCCAGAATGAAAAACTAAATCAGGTGTCCCAATCTTGGCAACTTTAACACTTATGGACTTCAATTCCCAGACACGGCCACCTGGGTGAACTTAACAATAACAATAATAGAGTTGGAAGGCACCTTGGAGGTCTTCTAGTCCAACCCCCTGCTCAGGCAGGAAACCCTGTACCATTTCAGACAAATGGTTGTCCAGTTTCTTCTTAAAAACCTCCAGTGTTGGAGCATTCACCACTTCTGGAGGCAGGTAGTTCCACGGGTTAATTGTTCTCACTATCAGGAAGTTTCTCCTTAGTTCCAGGTTGCTTCTCTCCTTGGTTAGTTTCCATCTGTTGCTTCTTGTCCTGCCTTCAGGCGCTTTGGAGAGTAGCTTGACTCCCTCTTCTTTGGGGCAGCCCCTGAGATGTTGGAAGACTGCTATCCTGTCTCCCCTCGTCCTTCTCTTCTTCTATTAGCAGGAGATACGGATGACACCGAGAAGTAAGGACAGGTCCCAAAGGGTGCTATGATGGCTGATGTCATTCCTTGGAAATTAACCCCCATCCAGAAATTCCCTGTGTATTCTCAATCTGGGATATAATAGAGAATCTGCAAACAGGACTTTCATTTGAGTTCTTTCTCCTGCCTCTGTGATCCTTCTGCTTCTTCTTCTCCTCCACGCTGGGCCTTCACTTTTAGGAAATGGACCGGGAACAGCTATGGGGCCCATCCAGTGAGGTCACCCAAGAGAGGGAGAAGGGAATAACAGAATAACAGGGCTAGAAGGGATCTTGGAGGTCTCCTCATCCAACCCCGTGCTCAAGCAAGAGACCCTCTACCAATCTTTTCTTGAAGGCTTCTAGTGATGAAGCACCCACAACTTCTGGAGGCAAGAAGTTCCCCTGGTTAAGAGTTTTCATTGCTAGGAAATTTCTCGTAACGGTGAAAACAAAGGGAGAAGTCAAAGACATCCGTTAACTCCAGATTTACACACACAAAAAATGTCCAATCTAGTACCTAGGTCAGGGGTAGGCAACCTTGGCTCTTTTATGACTGGTGGACTTCAACTCCCAGAATTCCTGAGTCAGCCATACTGAGGGGAAAGGGAGAGGTTTCCAAGCTGAGCCATGCTGGCTCAGGAATTCTGGGAGTTGAAGTCCACCAGTCATAAAGCGGCCTAGGCCTAGGCCAGGGGTAGGCAACCTTGGCTCTTTTATGACTCGTGGACTTCAACTCCCAGAATTCCTGAGCCAGCCATGCTGAGGGAAAAGGGAGAGGTTTCCAAGCTGAGCCAGGCTGGCTCAGGAATTCTGGGAGTTGAAGTCCACGAGTCATAAAAGAGCCAAGGTGGCCTACCTGTGGCCTAGGCGAACAGACTGAAGCCAGCTCAGAAGTACAGCCATTCTGGGTTTCATTTCATGGATTTATTCATTGGTCAAATTCTGGACCATCTTTAATTTCTCTCTGCAATGGAGGCCCACGATGGAAGACACGTACTTCACTTATGCTACCTTTCTGTGACCCAGCTTCATGATGGCAGACATGATGGCAGTCTTCCAGTATCTCAGGGGCTGCCCCAAAGAAGAGGGAGTCAAGCTGTTCTCCATAGCGCCTGAAGGCAGGACAAGAAGCAACGGATGGAAACTCATCAAGGAGAGAAGCAACCTGGAACTAAGGAGAAACTTCCTGACAGTGAGGACAATTAACCAGTGGAACAGCTTTGCCTTCAGAATAGCAATAGCAATAGCATTTGGACTTATCTACCGTGTCATGGTGCTTTATAGCCCTCTCTAAGCAGTTCACAAAATCCACCTGTGGCCTCCAACCATCTGGGTCCTCACTTTACCGACCTCGGAAGGACGGAAGGCTGAGTCAACCTTGAGGCGGTGAGGAGTTCTGGGTGTTCCAACACTGGAGGGTTTTTAAGAAGAGACAGCCACTTGTCTGGAGTGGTATGGCTCAAGCGGGGGGCTAGACTAGAAGACCTCCAAGGTCCCTTCCAGCTCTATTCTGATTGATTGATTGATTGATTGAAATAGTATAGGGTCTCCTGCTTGAGCAGGGGGCTGGACTAGAAGTCCCCCAAGGTCCCTTCCAGCTCTATTCTGATTGATTGATTGATTGATTGATTGATTGGAATTGTATAGGGTCTCCTGCTTGAGCAGGGGGCTGGACTAGAAGACCTCCAAGGTCCCTTCCAGCTCTATTCTGATTGATTGATTGATTGATTGATTGAAGTAGTATGGGGTCTCCTGCTTCAGCAGGGGGCTGGACTAGAAGACCTCCAAGGTCCCTTCCAGCTCTCTTTCTGCTCCAGGGCAGCCAACCCTGGCCAGTTGTCGGCCTCCTCCCTTCCGGATGACCAGGGAACCCTCCCTTGGGCCGCACAGGTGGACCCCCCCTACCCCCCGAGGCCCGTTCAGGCCCACTTGTTCCACCCAGGC
>NW_015393154.1:23529-25167 GCF_001527695.2 Protobothrops mucrosquamatus
AATAATAATAATAATAATAATAATAATAATAATAATAATAATAATAATAATAATAATAATAATAATAATAATAATAATAATAATAATAATAATAAAGTTGGAAGGGACCTTGGAGGTCATCGAGTCCAACCCCCTGCCCAGGCAGGAACCCTACACCATTTCAGACAAACGGCTGTCCAGTCTCTTCTTAAAAACTGGAGATGCTGGATTCCCACCTTGTGAAGTCTACACTGGAGATCTTCTAGTCTTCCTACATTGGAGATCTTCTAGTCTTCTAGTCTTCCTGCTCAAGCAGGAGACCTCTATACCAGGGGTAGGCAACCTTGGCTCTTTTATGACCCGTGGACTTCAACTCCCAGAATTCCTGAGTTCTAGGTTGCTTCTCCCCTTGGTTAGTTTCCATCCGTTGCTTCTTGTCCTGCCTTCAGGTGCTCTGGAGAATAGCTTGACTCCCTCTTCTTTGGGGCAGCCCCTGAGATACTGGAAGACTGCTATCCTGTCCCCCCTCATCCTTCTCTTCATTAAACTAGACATTCCCAATTCCAGCCACCATTCTTCGTATGTTTTAGCCTCCAGTCCCCTAATCATCTTTGTGGCTCTTCTCTGCACTCTTTCTAGAGTCTCAGCATCTTTTTTACATCGTGGTGACCAAAACTGGATGCCGTATTCCAAATGTGGCCTTACCAAGGCATTGTAAAGTGGTATTAATACTTCACGTCATCTTGATTGGTCTAGTTCACAATGCTGAACGATTAGATGAACGATTAGGTGCTGAGCAACTTCATGGTGAACGGGTGTCTCAATAGTCACACAATAAGGTGCTGGTTCCAAGGAGAAAATCAAGACCTTATGGACCTTATGTCCCATCTGAGGAAGTGCATGGCTTCTGAAGAGGTTGGACGTGCTCTCATCATGGAAAGGGCCTCCTTAACTTTCTCCCCCAATGTGGACAGACCCAACATCTGCTTTCTTTGGCTGAAACAGCCAAACAGGTATGGAGTTGGCCACCTTGCTTCTTCCTGTGCCTCATAGCAAGTCCCAATCCAGAAGACACAACCAGCTGCCTTCAACCCTAGATGAACCTTCAAGGCCAATTAAGAATGGTCACCCTTCAGCCACAGGCAGGCCCCCACTTCTGCAGATCCCAGATGGCGGCCTATTAATCTTGTCATCAACCACTTTGGCAAGTGGGGAGGGGAGCCTGGAGGAGGGGAGTAGTCTATATTAGACAGTAGTCTATATTAGGGGGTCTCCAATCTTGGCCACTTTAAGACTTGTGGACTTCAACTCCCAGAATTCCCCAGCCAGCTTTGCCGGTTGAGGAATTCTGGGAGTTGACGTCCACAAGTCTTAAAGTGGCCAAGGTTGAGGACCCCTGCTGGCTGAGGAATTCTGGGAGTTGGTCCACAAGTCTTAAAGTGGCCAAGGTTGAGGAGCCCGCTGGCTGAGGAATTCTGGGAGTTGAAGTCCACAAGTCTTAAAGTGGCCAAGGTTGAGGACCCCTGGCCTACATCCTTGCTGGACTCAACAAAGCAAAACCAGGTTGGGGAGACGGTGGCCGAGACAGCTGGCTGGGGAAGCCAAGTGATCAATGAGTACCCAGGGCTAATGGGGCTGTCTGGAAGCAGAGATGGGGGT
>NW_015393155.1:0-3364 GCF_001527695.2 Protobothrops mucrosquamatus
TTCTTTGTTTTTCTTTATGTCTATTCTCTTCCTTTTTCTCCTAATGCAGAAAATAAATTTCCAAGAAGATTGGAAACTCATAACCATTTTTATAGGAGGAAATGACCTTTGTGATTATTGTAATGATTCTGTAAGTTTCCATATATTTTACAGTTATTCCTAATATATTTTTCCCAATTTTCTCCTCCCCCACTTTTTTAAAAAAATGTATGTGATCTAAATGCTTATCTCTAGATATGCAAGTAGGAATTGTCCAAGTGCTCAGTGACATATGTAAGAATATGATGTTCATAGAATCTGTCCTTCACATGACTTCATTTAATATTAGAAATGTTCCACGTAATATCATGCCTCCTGAATAACATTCAGGTTGACAACAAGAAATAATGAGAGACAATTCATTCATTTTGCAGGAAGCTATTGCAAACATGGCAAAAAAAAATCAGAAATATTCTGGTAGTACTTTTCCCAACTTTTATTAAATGGCGTGAGCTTTCATGAGCTACCATAGATTAACTCAACTCTATTGCCACAGTATCACGAACATGTAATCTGTCCTAAGAAATTGAGCTTTAGACCTTGCACTTCTACTCAAGAAGAATTACATTGGGATTGACTCAACACTTGCTACTGACCTTTTCTTAGATCCTTTCTAGCTAACTCAGTGAAAAAACTACCTTGAATGGCAAGCCATTCTTCCCTGGCACCATGTGCATTTTAGAGAGGGTAATAGTGGTTCATTGCTGAATCAGTATTTTAAAGAAGTACATGTTCATGTCCCCCATGCAGGGCCTTGAGGTCATTCAAGTGTTTTTTTAATCTCCTGTAATTTCGTATCTTTGAGAACTTCCACTGATTAGTATATCAGTGCTACTTCATTTTATAGATAATTTTCTGTTGATAAAAGCAGATGTCAACAGAGCTGATAATAAACAGGCAAGGTTTGTACCTTTCTTAGTTAATGACAGTTTGGATCCCTAGCAGACCTGCCACTTGTGTAACTTGGATCAAAATACTGACATTACTTTCCATTTTGATAATTAATCATGATAAGATGGCAGTAAAGTACTTATTTGTGAATGCCTCCAAGTGATAAACTTTCTTTCTTTCGGCTCTTATCAACATACTGAAGAATGTCATTAGATATGTATTTCTGGGTTGGGTTTCACAGGAACAGTTGGATAACATTTGAATGCTACTTCTAATTTATTATTTTTAGTAATTTTTGGAGCTCCTACAGGAAAGAGATTTTATGCTTATTTAGGCCTCCTGATTTCTCCAACCTTTCAGTCTCCCTTGGATTACAGGTTTAATTCTATTTTGGGCATGCAAAGTGCAGCAAGATTGGCAGTGCGGTACAAATTTACATGAAAGTTTTGTTCAGCTTCTAATGTTTGAGTATTTTTATGCATTAGTATCAGGATAAGTAAATTAAGCAAATAAGAATAAATACTACATTTAATCTTAGCCAAAAGGCCAAGAAAAAGGAAGTGAATAAAATAATCTTATTTTAATAACAACCTAATAATGATTATATTCTAAATATACATCATAAATATTATAGTGGATCCTATGTTGATCTGGTATCCTGGAAATTCAGTCCAAACTGTCCCATACTTGGTTTCCTTGCATAGTAAATTTTGAGCAGTTCTCATAAGATCAATGTCATGCTTTGAAAACGCTGCACAATTGGTACAAATGACATGGAAAGGGGTCTGTTTCTGGAGCTGGCTGGTGTACCTTGTTCCTCTCCTCTCCTTCCGGGACTTGTGGTAGCTAGCATTGGTTTTCCCTTTTGTTGAAAGGATGTCAAGAGCTAGTCAGACATGAAGAGTCAGGTGAAGATGAATGGAGGGAAGCCTTTTTAGCTCTTTCCCTCACAGTTTGATTTTTGTCCTCTATAAGGGAGGAGGACAGAGGAGAGCCAGGTGGTGCTGGGCAGGAAATAGATGTGGTACAGTTGCCATGTCTGAGCTGCAAAAATGTGGGTGACTGCTAGATGACAAAGAGATATGGTTAGTTAAGTTTTCTGCTATCTAATGGTCATCCATTTTTTTAAAGTCCCAATAAGACAGCCACAGAGTGGCTGAACTGCTTCCATTCTCTGCCATGGTCCATACTCAGATTGATACTCATTACTACTTTTCATCCTATTACTGTATCTGGGTGATTCAAAACCACTGGATTATGTCAAACATATTGTGGAAAGAAGGCCATTATATCATTTGTGAAAGGTGCACATTAATATAAATTGCAACTCTCAATTGCCAAACATGCATAAATAGTGATGTGCTAAGGAACAGTTACAAGCAGCTTATTATGCACAAAATTCACTGTTATCCTTTTCTTTCATAGGTACGTTCTTCTCCTGAGTACTACATAAATAGTATACAGTCATCTCTGGATATACTCCATAAAGAGGTATCAAAGGAGTCTTTGCTATCCTGGCTACAGGGAAAATGATTGGGTGAATTATTAGAATCAATAATTTCTTTAAGACAGTGGTTTCCAGCTTATGAATTGCAAGGGTTGCCTGCAAGAATACTTCAGGGGAGTTGCATTGTAACTGCAAACATAATTTTAAAAAATTAAAGGGATCCAGATCTCATAGGTCATCAAATATTGCAAAAAATATGTCCCCACTAGAAATCTGGTGAAATTTTGGCATTCTTTATTTACATAATTTTAAAAAATATGTTCAATTCATTTTCACTTGCATTATTGACTCTTATTTTTGAAATGCTTCTCCTCTTAAGAACTGCCACCTGTAAAGAACTGGCTTTACAAACAGAAACTGACATACTCACGTAAAAGTAGCAGCAAAGCTAATTAAAATAGGGGGCAGGTGAATGAGCACCTTTGGAGAGAGTATTTCAGAGCAGATCTGAAAAGAGCATAACTTAAATGGTGGAGACTTTCCAAAAGGAATGTGTGCTTAAAATCTTAGTATTGTTATAAGCCACGGGTCTTCAAACTTGGCCCTTTTATGACTTGTGGACTTCAACTCCCACACTGGCTGAGGAATTCTGGGAGTTGAAGTCCACAAGTCATAAAAGGTCCAAGTTTGAAGACCCCTGTTGTAAGCTTATGAAAGGGAAGGCAAGTCCTCAGATGCAGGGTTGTGAGTCATGAGTCCTACAAGTCAGAGAGAGTACTTTGGATTGGATCTGAGTTTTCTGATTTTGATGTATAGTCCTCAGTGCAGCCCTGGGCTCTATCTTTGACTGTCACATGCTTGTCAGTATGCCCTGCCTCTCCATCTTTAATTGCTCTCATGGATAAGCATGATTCAGATTAGTATTCTTGGGTATACATGACTGCTGACCAAAATCATTCATCTGGAGAACTTTCCTTAGAGGTCTGA
>NW_015393155.1:3915-7820 GCF_001527695.2 Protobothrops mucrosquamatus
AAGAGATGTGTCTCCTTAAAACTTTGCCAATTTAGTTTTGTCCACTGAAGCAGAAAATAGCGACTCTTGAGCCTCTTGTGTTGTGAAGATTGGGTCTATAAGGGTTTTTTGCTTTCCAAGGATTGGACACACCATGGCATAGCAAATCAATACAGAATGCTTAACTGTAGCAGACAACTTCCCCAACAACAAAGTATTGTTCTGCGTAAACTTCATCCTTCTAGGTTTTCCAAGTTGCTGTTGCTACATAAATGTATCTTTAACACTCAGTCCTTTATATTCAGTCATGTAATACTCAGTTCAGACAAATGCCTCAAAGTCTATAAAGTAGCATATAACTTTTCCTTTTTCCAAAAGGTCTTCTGAAAGTTAGGATAAGTTACTGACAGTTAAGATGTTGTTTCAGTGTGGTTGCTCGCCTTCTAGTAGCTGTTAAGCTCCTGGCAAAGCTCCAAGTGGGACTCCCACTTGGATATGCTATTCACCATAGCATGTGGTCCAGGCAGTTGAATGAGAGTCTCCTTGCCTGCTTGTAATAGTTGCCAATCTCCAGATATTGTCTCTACTTCCCCATCTGTGTGCCACTTGTTTGCCATTTTTTCATGGGTTTGTCAAAAACCAGATAAACCTTATTGCCTTCTTTGACAAAGTGACTAAATTAGTGGATAATGGGAATGCTGTGGACATTGTTTATTTAGATTTCAGTAATGCATTTGGCAAAGTAGTCCATAGCCTACTTCTTGGTAAGATAGAACAAAGTGGAATAGACAAGACAGTACCACCACCAGATGGATTTGCATTTGCTGACCACCCATATTTAGTGGGTAGTCCTCAATGGACCTACATCTATGTGGAGAGAAGCATGCAGTGGGGTACGTCAAGGTTCTGTCTTAGGTCCAAGCACTCTTGAACTTCTTCACAAATGGTTTAAATGAGGGGATAGAACGGGAACTCATTAAATTTACAGATGACATGAAGCAGGGAGGAATAACTCAAGATTCAGAAGGACCTTGACTGACTTGACCACTAGGCCCTATCCAACAATATGAAATTCAATGGTGAGAAAAGCAAGGTCCTTCACATAGGCAAGAAAAATCAAGTGCACACATATAGAGTTAGTGGTACCTGGCAACTGTGAAAGAGAGCTAGGTGTCCTAGTAAATCATCATTTAAATATGAGCCAGCAGTGTTCTTCAGCTGCAATAAATTAAGTAAGTAAGTAAGTAAGTGAGTGAGTGAGTGAGTGAGTGAGTGAGTGAGTGAGTGAGTGAGTGAGTGAGTGAGTAAGTAAGTAAGTAAATAAATACAGCCCTAGATTGCATTAATAGAGGGATAGTTTCAAGCTCATGTGAAGTGATAGTACTACTTTATACTGCACTGGTGAGACCACACATGGAATACTATGTTCAATTTTGGTCACCATGATACAAAAAAGATGTTGAAATCCTAGAAAAAGTGCACAGAAGAGCAACAAAAATGATAAGGGATCTGGAGGCTAAACTACATGATGAATGACTGAGGGAACTAGGTATGTCTAGTCTGATGAAGAGAAGAACTAGGGGTGATATGATACCAGTCTTCCAGTACTTGAGGGGCTGTCATAGAGAAAAGGGAGTCAATTTATTCTCCAAAGTTTTTTCCACGGACCGGAGAGTGCTGCCTGCATTCCATGGATGGGGCTTTGCTTGTTTGTGCAGACCGGTTGCTGGCATGCTGCGGCCCGGTACCAGTCCATGGACCAGGGGTTGGGGACCCTTGAGTTATAGAATCTCCTGCTGTGGGCAGGGGCTTGGACTAGAAGACCTACAAGGTCCCTTCAACCCTATTATTCTCTGTCCCTATACTCTTCCTCACTCCATCTTAGCATTTGCTTTTGCAAGCTAAGGGCCTGAGTGGAGAAAATGCCAGGGTGTGGCTCAGTTATCACAATCAGCTGCAGACACCAGCTTGGATGCTTGTGAGTAAAGTTGTGAGTTAATGAATGAATGGAGGAAATGGGGTGAGAAGTGTTTCTACCTGGCTATAGTTACTTTTCCCAACTTCACTACCTCATAGAGACATTTGACAGTTCTTATGTATTACTTTTATAAAAGAACCACATGGCTTGTAAACTGCTACTACCCATTCTGTTTTACATGTATCTCTTTGCAGGTCCCTCGTGCATTTGTGAACCTGGCAACAGTTCTTGATGTGATACCTGTGAGGAAATTGTATCAGGAGAAGAGCATTTACTGCCCAAGATTGATTATGAGGTTTGAAATGAATTGATATTGTGCTGGAACTGGGAAAAATCTCTAATATCTGTGTTGATTGTGGCTCTTCTTAAACTTAAGAAATTGCTTTTTACTAATTTTGATTGTTGTGATATGGAAATATAAACTAAGTACGCACCATTTATCAAAAGGTATAGAAATAGTCTTGGAAGAGTCATAGATTATGGGGGGGATTTGTCATCAAATCTGCTCCATAGAGAGAGAAGAGATGATATAAAGAGGGAGAGAAGGATATAAAAGGGAGAGAAGAGAGGATATAAAAGAAGGAGAGAAGAGAGGAAATTTGTTAAATGAGTTTTGCCCCATTTTATGATTTTTCTTGCCACCTTTGTTAAGCGAATCACTGCAGTTGTTAAATTAGTAACATAGTTGTTAAGTGAATCTGTTTTCCCCATTGACGTTGCTTGTCAGAAGGTTGCAAAAGGGGATCACATGACCCTGGGACAATGTGACCATCATAAATATGAATTGGTTGCCAAGCATCCGAATGTAAATCACATGACCCTGGGGATGCTGCAACATGCTCCGCCCGGCGGAGCCTGACGGTGTCAGGCGGAAGATCCGGCCTGGACTCGGCCTGGACCCGGCCTGTTGCAAAACCTGGCCTGGACTCGGCCGCGGCCTCGATTACAACGGAGGCCACGGCGGTTTCAGATTTCAGATTTGGAGACCGCGGCGGCTGAGGCCGCGACGGAGGTGACGGATGCATCCGGACCCGGACTTGGCTGTGACGGCCGTGGAGGCTGCGACGGACGCAGATCTGGCCGGTAATCCGGCCTGCGGCCTGGCGAGGTAACCCGGCCTGGACCCGGCCCGATGGAAAGTCTGGCCTGGAGGCCGCGACGGATGCAGACCTGGCCGATAATCCGGACCGCGGCTTGGCGAGGGCGGAGGCCGCGATGGTCTCGGACTCGGCCGGCGGCTTGGCCGCGGGTTCGGCGAGGAGGCTGCAGTCCGGCGGCCTGGCGGCCTGGCGAAGGATCCGGCTTATTGACTCGGCCCGGCGGCCCGGTGGAGGATCCGGCCAGAAGAACCCGGCCGTGGATCCAACTTCAGCGGCCGGTCGTCTTGTTCATTCCAGGTCTTGAAAACGGGAATTGACCATCAAGAGGACTTGTTCCCCCCCCCATGTGTATTTTTCTGTTGCGGGACCTCGTACTCATGGTTGTAGCATACTCCAGGGCGGAACTGCTGGCCCTGCGCGATTCCCCCCTCGCGCAGGCACGGCCCAGTATAATCTTGAGGGCCGTCCTTAATGACGGGGCTCGGAACCCCCAGAGGTGCGCAGCAAAACAAAAACAAAAACAAGAACTGAAGAGGAGGAAACTGAGAACTTTTTTACTGGGATGTTTCAACAAATTTTTAGGGGGTACGGGGAGGGCCGGGGGGGGCATGGGGGATGCCTCTCGGGGGCCAAGGCCGGGCCTGTCGGAGGGACGCGGCGTGGGAGTGGAGGGGGAGGTGGTTGGGGGGCCAAGAGAGGGTGGTAGGATTAGTACGGTCAGTGGGAGGGGCAGATACGGCGGGAGCAGAGGACCATATCGGGTTTGGGGAGCACGCACACGCTGTTTACAAGCGTGTGGGTGCTCCGGTCCTCAGGGCTCTACTCGGTCTCCAGGGATCTTAGATCCT
>NW_015393155.1:10859-15465 GCF_001527695.2 Protobothrops mucrosquamatus
CCCCCACCCTCTGGAACGAGCTGCCCCCAGAGATCCGGGTGATTCCGGATCTCCCCTCCTTCCGCCGCGCCCTCAAGACATGGCTGTTTCAGCAGGCAGGACTGGCCTAGGGATATTTTTACTATTGGATTTTTAATCAACTTTTAAAAATAAGGAAAGGCCAATTTAAATATATTTTTTAATCTGTTTTAATTTTTTTTATATTGTATCAATTGTTCTGTTTTAATTGGCTGTAAGCCACCCTGAGTCCACCAGGAGAAGGGCGGGATATAAATGCAATAAACTTAAACTTAAACTTAAACAGTCATAAGTGTGAAAAATGGTCATAAGTCACTTTTTTCAGTGCTGTTGTAATTTTGAACAGTCACTAAGCGAACTGTTGTAAGTCAAGGACTACCTGTACTTTATATCACTTTTTTCCTTTTTTTTTTTTGGTCATCAAGTTTTTGACACCTTGCTAGGTGACTGGTGGTACTCGAATATTGCCATATTCTAAAAGTGGTACAATCAGTGAAAAGGTTGAAAAGCCCTACTCTAAAGGATGCACTGTGAGGCTTCTATTCATAGAAAAGAGCAAACCCAAGAAGTATAGCATATTACAGAAAAACAGTTCTCCATGAAATCATGTGTGATACTTAAGCAATTCAATTGGAGGAGGCAATATTGTTTGATACAAAGGTGCTTTTTCAAAAGGCAACTGGACTTGGTTTTTCCTTGAAGACATTTCACTTCCAAGAAGCTTCTTCAGCTCTGACCAAATGGTGGAGAATGGAAAGATTTATACTGCTTGCAGTTATCTGCTTATTAGGATTCTTTTTGAGAGTCATTGAGGCCACTGGAAGGTTTATCTATAATGCAGATAAGTGTGGAACCTTCTTGGAACTGCTGAAAAGACTGTGTTGTAGACAGGAGATAGGTGGTGTCATATTCCTCCCCCTTTGACCTCTCTTTCAAACCAGTGGTCATCTCTGTCCAGAATGTGGACTTTGCTGTCTTCAAAAGAGTGATCTTTGTCTTTCAAATGCAGATGCACTACTGAATCTTGTCCTGATGGGTTTGTTCTCCTATGTTGTGCCATGCTTTTGCGAAGTGGTTGTTTTGTTTCTCCAGAGTACAGATGTGTACATGTCTCACTGCATTGTACTGCAGCCCTTTCAGCAGTTCCAAGAAGGTTCCACACCCATTTGCATGATTCAGGAGGTGACCCTAAGGGCACAGATAAACTTTCAAGAAGCCTCAACGACTCTCAGAAAGAATGCTAACAAGCAGATGACTGCAAGCAATATAAATCCTTTCATTCTCCAACCATTCAATCAAAGCTGAAGAAGCTTCTTGGATGAAAAGCAAAATGTCTTCAAGGAAAAATAAAGTCCTTTTGAAAAAAACACCTTTGGGACAACCATGACCAGCATATTTGAGAATCTCCATAGACAATATTGTTTGAGCATAAGATGCATTTCACAGCATGTGTAACATGAAACGTAGTTCTGGGACATGAAAACAGATTTCTACTTTTTAAAATGTCTGAGATAAGAATTATATGGTCAACTTGTGCCATTTTTTCCCCTCTAGGGCACTGTGTCCATGCATTTTCAAACCTAATGACAATTCCTCTGAAATTGAGAAGTTGGAGTTTTTAAATCGAAGATATCAGGTAAGGGAAATTTATTATAAATAACATATAGCAGTGTTCTACACCTCATCCTTTTAAAAACCAAGCATCAACATATTAGATATTTTTGCCATTTTACTAACTCTGCTTCAGGATTTGTTTTTAATCATTAAAAGCAAATTAGTTTAAAAATAATAAATAGTGACTTAAAATGTCAAAATTACATTTAGTCTTTTTCACACCTTCATTTAAAAGCGTACTTGCAGTGCTGGGCCAACTTTTGATAATAATCACATAACCTAATTTTTATCAATAAAACACACATCCCAATCCTATGCACCTTTACTTACAAGTTCAAAAAGGTTTAACATAAATGGAAATACATCGTAATTCCAAAAAGTGCAACTGACCAAAAGCTGCAGTTATACACTTAATATGGAAATAGGCTCCATCAAACCTGTTTAAAAATACTTTGTGTTATATAGTTGGTCAATAAAATACTGGCTCTCTTGAGAAAAGTAAGACTGTTTTTCTGCTTGAATTATTTTAACCTGTTTTAAATTCCTTTAAAGCCTGTAAGTCCATTGCTTCATTTTGGGGGTACATTATATATTTAAACAAAAAATAATGCAACAATTCCTCCAGTATTAGATAGAACAAATGGACTTGAAAAGGCAGAGGTCCTGCTGTGTGCTCCATAAATATCAGATGTCTGGTTAGAAGCAAAGCCCAGCAACTTGGACTTTGAAATGTGACTTAGTTTGACAGTGAGCAAAGAAAAGATGATTACAGTAGAGGCAAAAATGCAGTGGGCTATTGTTTTGATGGTACAGTTTCTTTTGTTATTGGGAATCTGAGGAAAAGAGCCTGTAGCAGAAATGAGAATTTGGAATAGATTCTCAAGACCACATCACATATTACATCATGGAGATTTATGACATAATCTCCCTATTCAGATTAAAAAAAATAGGGATTCTAATTGTTTTGCAGAACAATAGGTATGTAAATTTTGTGGGCAATGTTAACCAGAAAACCAGAGTTTTCTCTCTCTTTGAATGCTTGCATTTCCATAGGTCTTGACTATTTTCTATTGGAACAAACTCTGCCATTATCTCCTTTTCTTTCATCTCAGTGCTTACTTCATTTAACCTCAGATAAAATTCCATTTTTGAGTTTTTGGTTTTTCATGAATGTATGTTCAGAATTCATCTCAAGTCACAGGCAACACTGAAATGGCAAGTTGGGAAATCTTTGGAGGACTTAATCTGAACCCTTAGGTAGCTTCTCACGTTAGCAACTTTATGTGTGTCTGTGCATGAATGTGCAAGAGAAATTGTAAATTGTAAATCACTAAATGTACAATATATAACACACATGTACTGAAAAACATGGATCAGATGAATTGTGGGATGGAGAAGAATTAATTTTTACTCCATGACCTTTGGTAATTCAAAGGATGGGGAAGCATGCATTATCTTATACTTTGGATGGAGGGGGGGGAAGCACTAATGGGCTTGAGTTTAGTTCTGAGTTTCAAGGTCCATAAGAGTGTAGACAATTAGGGGTCAGATTCAAATGCTCTGAAAAATTAGCAATTTTCCCCACATAAAGAAGTGATTGAGCATTATTCCTGTGTTTGACATGTCTTTGACAGACATATCAGCCTGTCATTTCACTGTTTAGCTGCTCTAAAAGGAGCAATATAATGGGTTTTTGTTTTTCCAGGAAGAAACGCATCGCTTAATCGAGAGTGGAAGGTATGACACAAGAGAAGATTTCACTGTGGTTGTGCAGCCACTTTTCGAAAAACCAGAAATGCCTATGACTCCGGTAACTACAAATGTATACATGTGCTACCTTTTTGAGAACTGTAAAACATAGGTGGGACCTAGCTAACTTAAATACCATTGAGTTCAATGGTCTCATTTACATTTGACTGTGTCTGAACCCAACTCATAATATGGTGAGATTGGGAATTATTTGGGCAGGAGAAGGATAGCAAAGCCATGATGGTTGCAAGCAACTATGATTTAATGGTCAGCAGACTAAATTGCATATCAATGGCCATCTGGAAGGCGAGCTCCATCTTCCACATCCAGTTTTGCTTCGCTGGGGGACCCTGGAAAGGGTTGAAAGTCACCCTGTAGGGGTGACCAGCAAGGAGGGGATCCCTGCTTGATCGCGGGAGGGCAGTAGCCCTTCCGCTTGATCTGGGGCAGCCATCCAAACCAGCGGATGAAAGACCAGCCATAGAAATACGGCTTGTCATTAGGCTGCAGACAGCCAAAGTCACATTTACCATCAGGCAACTATAAAGCAGCGCGGATGAGACTGGGTGAGATCTACCTCTCTTAAATCCTAACTATATTTTTTACCTGCATAAGCTGCTCAAAGTACTTTCCCCCCTGTGGAGAGGGAAAGGAGATTCTATCCCTCCCTCTAAAAACAGTGGTGACTGACTATCCAGGGGAGTTTAAAATGTTGTAAGAATAATTTGATCCTAATTGGAATTTTATTTTTTTTAAGTTTGTAGACTAAAAGATTTTTTATTCTTACCGAAGATCTGGGTTTTTACTTACAAAAAAGAAGTAAAATTGAAAAGATTATAACAATTTTGGACTTAAAAGAAAACTTTAAATGGTATGGGTGACATCTTATGGCTAAACCTGATATTACAACTTGTTATTGCTTAAAAGAGACTTGGCCAGTAGCCCAGACTATAGATAAGACTTTTGTAACCTTGAGATATCAGCTGTGAGAGGCCCAGCTGTGTTCTATACTCAGTGACAAAAAAGTTTTTTTTTTGCATTCTCTGATTGCAAAGCTTTTAACCTAATACATTACTAAGAGCATATGGGTGAAGATCAGGAACAGATTCTCTTTATGTTGAAAGCAATTTATGAAACTATTATTACAGCTACTGATGAAATAAGAAGTTACAGAAAATAAAAAGATGTCAGCCCAAATATACGAACTCAAACTTTGATTACAACT
>NW_015393155.1:23047-24466 GCF_001527695.2 Protobothrops mucrosquamatus
GGGTTTTAATTATATTTTAATTAGATTAAATTTAAATATTTCCTTTTTAATTAATTTTTAAATTGTAATGTTATTTATGTATTTTATCTGATTGTTAGCCGCCCTGAGTCCGCAAGGAGAAGGGCAGGATATAAATTTAATAAATAATAATAATAATAATAATAATAATAATAATAATAATAATAATAATAATAATAATAACTGTTGTTGAACATGGGTTGAATGCTGTTTCAGAAGACCAAAATACACTCAACTAGCCTATTTCTGAACATTCTTGAAACAACATTAAACCATTCAGCAAGGAGGCCACTTCATTCATCTTGCATTCTTAAAGTTTCACCATGTGTTCTATATCTATGGAGCAAAACAATACCAGTTTTAAGTGGTTTAATTGAGATGACACCTCAAAAATCTTGAGAGCTGTTATTTGCTGATATGCTGAGAATACTATGAGTCATTTATTGTCAGAGATTGGCCATGCCAGGAGGAGGAGTCAAGTGAGGAATTGGTCTGGAATCATTACATAGGCACTAGAGAGCAAGGTCCAACCCCTCCTCTCCCCCCCCCCATGTTGTTGAACCTTATCTAGTCTAGCCCAGGTGCAAATGTCAGTCTGGGAAGATTGCTATGAAACAGGCATTGAGCAATAAAGTAACTAATGTAAACTCTTCACATGTAGGTCTGGTTGTTCGTGTCTGACATGAATGTACCTTGTCTTCTCCATCCTTTCCTTTCCCTGATATTTATATCAACATCTCTTGGTTCTAGTTATCATGCTACCTAATCTGCATTTTTCATGAAAAAGAAGGTGCTTGCCACCAGTTCTATTTTATACTAACAGGGGCTTGGTGTCTTTCTTCTTCTGTTTTTTTTTATTGCAGCATTGGAGGAGATGCTTCATTAAAGAACGTAACAACTTTACCAAGTATGTCAAGCCTGGCTTCTGCAATTGTGCTATGAGAAAATAGCAATTGCTCCCTCTGTGTATTGTTATTAAGAATAAGTAATTCAATAGGAATGGAACTTGTGACACAATACAGGCACAGAACTCAATGTTGCAGTTGATATCAGAGTTATTCTTAACATTTGGCATTGCTTCCTGACTCTGAATATTTGATCAATCAAAATATAATCTTATCTGTACATAGGAATAAGACGGTTTCGGGTTTTTTTTGAAGGATTTTATTATAGATGGTCAATTTATTTGGAGGATTTGAATTATAATTAACAAATAATTTATTCTTAAATTGAAATCCTCCAATACTTGTCTGCTTTATTATCCTGCAAAAATTTTGAATTCCCCCTGAATGCAATAATATATAGCAGTGATGGCGAACCTTTTAGAGACCAAGTGCCCAAAAACTGGCCCCACCCCGCCCCCACTCCACCCCCTGCCCCGCCCCCACCCTGCCTGCCCGC
>NW_015393156.1:0-5163 GCF_001527695.2 Protobothrops mucrosquamatus
CCTCCTCCTCCTCCTCCTCCTCCTCCTCCTCCTCCTCTCCACTCCCCCAAGAGGGCGAACTGTTATGCACTGGGGGGGGAAGGCAGGGCCCCACTGCTGTCATGCTGTCATTGCTGCCCTCAACCGAGGAGGGTCTGGCTCGTGTAAAAAAAAATAAAAAAGGCAGATACCTGTCAGGATTCAGGGCAGAGCATGAGATGGAAGCGGCCTCAAACATCCAGGGGGTGATCTGGGGCAGGCATGTGGGCGGGGGGAGTGAGGGCAGCCCTTTCCTCCCTGGTGGTCTCCCAGCTACCCTCAGTCCTGGTGGGCCTTCCGGGCTGCCTGCAGCAGTTTGGAGCCAGGAGTTCCCAGCTGGGCAGAGAAGAGTTCGGGCCTTTGGCAGTGCCTGGGGTGGGGTGGGGCGGGGGGGCTGGCCTCCCCCCATCTCTTTTCAGCGGTTCATGAAGCTGCTAGGAAAGGCCATTGGTTGGCTTCAGTTGAGGCCCATCGATAGCCTGAGGGTCGCTAGTTACACCTCTCGTCCCAGGCCTAGCAGGAGACGTGGGGGAAGCTTGGATTCAGCGTCCCAGCAAGATGGCCGCTGATCCTGAAGCTCCTTCCCTGGCTCTGGATGGGGCTGAGCCCCCTGGGAAGCTAAAGCACGGGGAAGCCCTGGTTAGGGGGCGTTTGGCCACCTCGTGGGTACATTAGTGACCCTCCCTCCTGGCATGAGAGAGATGCTGGCCACTTCTACCTTTGTCACCTCATTGTTGGACCGCTGCAATTCACTACACACGGGGCTGACCCTGGGCATCTCCCCGAAGCAGCTAGGATAGGTGCAAAAGGCAGGTCCTCCCCCTGCTGGCTGGCAGAGGGCAGCACGGACTTGATGCCATCCTGTCCAGATGACCCGTCCGGCCTTCCCTGGAACGCCTATGGAGCCCCACGTCTCTTGGACGCCAGGACCGACCCCTGTGCAGGTGAACCCTGAAGCATTTCCCCAAATATCTGGACGGCCCTGACTTGCTGGCCTTTCGCAAGGCGATGATGACCCGGTGGCCCATCAGGCCTTTGGGCTGCAGGGTGTTCGGTGGGCCCGGCTGGTGGGTTGGTCTGCTGTTGCTGCAAATAGGCCATTTGGACCTCTGGCACACGTTGTGCTGCAGCTGTGATTCCTTTTTCGTTAATTGAGCAGTTTTGTTGGTTTTTGGCTTCAATTTCTTGTTAGCCAAGTAGAGTTTCCTCATTCATTAAAAAGGTCCAGGTGGAGAAGTGAAAGGAGAAACTAAAGCCACATTCGTCCAGGACAGCCCTGGGCGCAGACAGAGGCTCTGGGAGTTACCCAGAAGAGGTGGGACCTCTTGGGCTTCAGGGAAAGACCGACCCGGACGACAGTGGCCTCTCCAGGGGACGCCGGCTGCCGCTCTGCCAATCATCTCCAGAGGACCCTCCTCAGAGAGGTCCAGAACCATCGGGTCCCGTTCCTGGCCTGTCATGCAGTCGGGCCTCTCCTGCAGAACGGAGGCCTCGGAAAGGTCCGAGCAGGTGCCTGGGAGGACACACTCATCTAGTGCCACCCTCCCGAGACCTTCCCCCCTCCTCTTTCGTTGGGGGTAGCTTCCAGGTCAACAATGGGTCCAGCTGGACTTCTCCATCTCTGCTGTTTCCCCCTGGTTTCACTACTATTGTCGTCTGGGGTATCGGCTACCGGCTGTTTTCAATTGCCCTCGGGGGGGGTCTGACCCACGCGGTCGCTCCTGCCTCCCCAGAGCTGGGTTCTTGCAATGCACTTAACTGGATGAGGCAAAGGCCTCGTGGCCACAGGGGCAGCTTCTGAATCCAACCAGTTAGAAGAGACAACCGCATTATGCAACCGCTGAGATGAGCCGTGTCGGTAATCAGCTTAAGTAGGTTGTGCGAAGGCGGCCAATTGAGGGCTTAAGAGCCTTTGGTCAATAATGCAATACTAAAGTGGCCGTTTTAGTGGATAGATAGATATCCAGGGCTCACTTCTAGCTGAGAAAATCACTTGCGACATATCGGAAAGGTGACATTTTGTCAGCAAAGTTAGGAGAGTTTTCTGTGTCTCCTGCAAAATTTGAATCCCTTTCCTTATGTGCCTGCTTGTTTTTGTAGTCCTGAATTTATTCTTGCTTTCCTTCTTTCTTGACTTTGTCATTCTGCTTCAGCTGAAGGCTCTGCGTCCGTCACTGGAGGTGGAAACGGGTCAGGGGGAGGAGGAGAAGGGGGCTTCCTGCCTCTGCCCCACTTACCAAAGGAGGTCAGAGGAGGGAGGGGCTTCTCTCTGGGCTCCCCCGATTTAGGCTGCCAGAGGACTGGGCTGCTGTGGGGGGGGAGTCTGGGCTCTGCACGAGCCCCCATCCCGCTCAGCCTTAGTAAAGTGGGCTTGCTTAGGCGTTGCAGCTTCCCTGAACGCAACGGTTGTGTCTTTTCACCTCAGCCGGCCCTGTTCACGTCCTGTGGAACAGCCGCGGTGTGAACGTTGCATCTGCAACACCCATTTCAGTCCTTGGAGAAGGAAGGTAGGAATATAGACGACGAAACATTGGTCCGAAATGAAATAGAGAGAGAGAGAAAATGCTGTTTCCAAGAGGGGGGGGCTCTGGAAGCAAACACTTCATAAGTCCATTCGTTCTTCCCAGTGAATCTTCTGGGCTCTGTGGTTCAAAAATCTGGAAAATGCTTAACGTGATTCCTCTGGTGTGTCATCCCAGCCCCCTGAACAAAAGACAGAATGTTCTCTACATGTTCATTCGTTTTTTAAAAATACAGCCCAGTTGCGCACGTGAGCCCCAAGAAGTGCCTTGTGCTGCTTCGGGCAGCCTCCTGTCTCCGGTGACCGGCCTCTGCGGCCCACCCGAGGCGGTTCCAGGTTGCACGTGGCCTTGAATCAGCTTCAGAAAAAGTTCTTCTGCACCCCCCCTCCTAAAAAAAACTATGCAAAAGCATGTGGGGTTGCTCTTGCACAACTGAGCCCCCCCCCAAGAGCATGCCCCCCCCTTCTCACGCAGCTTCCAAGTGTCATACTTTCAAGAATAGTCAGCTGTTGGTGAATGCAGGCATGTCACCAAAACATTTTGGCCCATCATCATGGACAGGCGTGTCATAGGTTCACCATACCATCACACCACCCAGTTACCATGGGACCCTCAAGAAAGGGGCACGTGGGGAAATTTTGCTCCTGGTGACTGGCAGGAAGCAACCTGGAACTAAGGAGAAATTTCCTAGCAGTTACAGCAATTAACCAGTGGAACAACCTGCCTCCAGAAGCTGTGAATGCTCCAACACTGGAGGCTTTCAAAAAGAGACTGGACAGCCATTTGTCTGAAATGGTGGTAGGGTTTCCTGCCTGAGCAGGGGGTTGGACTAGATGGCCTCCAAGGTCCCCTCCAACTCTATCATTATCATATTATTATTGTTGTTGTTGTTGTTGTTGTTGTTGTTGTTATTATTATTATTATTATTATTATTATTATTATTATTATTATTATTATTATTATTATTATTATTATTATTATTATTATTATTATTTCCTCAGGTCCCGGTTATTTATATTCAAGATCAGACAGGTGTTCTCTTACTATTTTCTTCCTTATTTTAATTTTTATTTCTAGTCTGTTTTTTACAGTTATGTTTTTTGGTAGGTTGGGCTATACAGTCTCTTTCTGCCTGAAGACCAATGCAAAGAATGAGTTAAGCAGCTCTGCTTTCTCTCTGCTGCTGGTTACTTCTTTGCCCTCTTCTCTCTTTAGTGGACCGTCTGTTTCCTTGACTTTTTTTTTGTTATTTATATGTTGACAGAAACTTTTTTTTAATTATCTTTTACTTTTGTTGCAGGTCTTTGTTCATTCTGAGCCTTTGCTTTCCTGGCTTCATCTTTGCAGATTCTGGCTATTTGCTGATATTCTGCCTTAGTTATGTGTCCCTCTTTCCATTTTTGGTACTTATCCTTTTTGTCTTTCAATTTATCAGAAAGAGATCTTTGTACAATCATGCTGGTTTCTTCCTGGATTTCTTGTTTTTCTTTTTCAGAGGTATTGTGCTGGACTGGGCTTTTATGATAATATTTTTCAGTGTTTTCCAAGCTTCTTAAGTTGTTTTCCTCTTTAGGATTTTCATCCAAGGAATCTTTCCCAAGCTCTCTTTTAAAAAGATCTTCCATCTTTTCAAAACAAAACAAAACATGATTTCCAAGGTCTCCACCAGAGTGGAAAAAAGCAACAGCTGGTTTTAATTAGAAGGCCTGCTGAAAGCCTCTCAGGTCCCCAGCTGGTGCAATGGACCTGCTGCTCCCCCCATTCTAGTCTGGACTTGGTTGTCAGTGCAAAAAGCCATTGCCACATACGGTGGAGCGAGGGGTGGGGAGAATCAACACTGCTTGCCAAAATAAGCTAGGAGTGTGATAAATTGGTAGCTGCTCAGAGTTTGGTATAAAATAGGCAACTATCTAAGTTTTATAAAGAGGAAGGAAGGAAGGAAGGAAGGAAGGAAGGAAGGAAGGAAGGAAGGAAGGAAGGAAGGAAGGAAGGAAGGAAAAAAGCCTTGGGGTCTTTATGAGACCACTTATCAGAGTAAGGCACTAGAGCTGCCTGCTACACAATCTCCTCCTGCTCCATGAGTGGAACGAAGAAGAGAAAACTGGAAACTTATGCTTCGGCATTCAGCACCACGGACAGGGCTCGTTTGCCACCCCTGCCCCGAATTCAGCACCCTGGACAGCGGGAGCTTTCCTGGTGACCCTGTCCAGGGTGGGCAGGCAGGATGCGGAACCTGGGAGAAATGTCCCCCTCTGCCCACCAACCACGCCATCCTGGAGGATAAGAGCGCAGAGCCTCTGCGTAAAAGCCAAGGACCCAGGATAACCACAGACCACAACTGGGTGACCGACGTCTGCAGGAGGAGAGGAGCAGCAAGGAGATGGTGTGTGCAAAAAATGTGTGTAAGAGGGCCGATCCCCCAAAAAAGTAACAGGGGAGTCACCTTTAAAGCATCCCCTTTAATGTCCACCTGCCTTTGCAACCAGCAACCCCGGGAGCTCATAGGAGGAGCCCCGGAGCTCTTGGTCCAAGGGGAAGGACAACCACCCCCAGGCTCTTCCATGAAAGCTGGAGGAGATCCTCGCCCAGCGTGTCTTCACCTTGTCTGGGTGACTCTCCGGCT
>NW_015393156.1:7173-9615 GCF_001527695.2 Protobothrops mucrosquamatus
GGCCCTTGAAAGGAGGGTGTTGTGCTCGCTTGCGAAGCTCCATTCACACGAGTGGAGGGTACGCGCGCCCCTCGCTTGCACCAACGGAGCTGTGCACGCGCGCATGTGCCTGCCACTCACATGCCCCTCCCCCTGCTCCGGGACAGGTCACCAAGGTGGAAAGGTTGGGGACCCCTGCTGTATAAGATGTGGCAAGGGGCTTGTCACCGAATGTGCATGCGGAGTTCCTGGTGCCCAGGGTGCCCGCCTTGATTTACTGTGGACCAGGCCACCTCTGCCCAGGAACAGCTCCAGCTGTTAGAGCTGGCACAGCTGGCTGGTGCCCCCTCCCCAGCTTCAATAAGCCCATCCATTCCATACCTGCAGGGCCTCACCTGACTCAGATGGTATCGTTAACACCCTGGTTGCCCCCCATCACAAGCCCTGCTGGCCTCGACTAATGGGGCCTTGAGAAGACCACAGCCCAGCAGAGCCAGGGCCAAGCAAGGCTCCCAAGGCCAGCTCCACTACTGGTCCTGGGGTGGATGTGGGACCACGGAAGAAGACTCCCTTCTGGTCAGCTCCGGCTACCATCTCACTGGGGCACCCTGGCCCTGCAACCCCACCAGGGGTGAGCCACAGGGTTGCACCCCCCAAGCAGACTATCTAGGCCTGGGCCTCGACTGGAGCAGGAGGGGAACCACCTGTGTCCTCCCTGAGCACATCACCGCCTTCATCCCTCCTTCCTAAGGTTGCCTTTATCTGGCCACGGGTTGCCATAGTGCCGGAATGGTATCCATGACGCCTTCATGCCCTGACCTTGGGGTCCGAATAAGCTCTATCTCCTGACTGTGGTGGAGGAGGAGGAGGAGGAGCTCTCCCCCCCCCAGGGAGCCCAGGCCCATCTGCCAGCTGCCACCCACCCACCTGCACACAGGACAGGATGGGGAGACGGCGGCCTGGATCCCCAATTCTGGGCCGGAAGGGGAGGTTCCGGCTGTGCTGTTCTCTCCCCAGCCAGGACGTTTCTTCCACGGGGACATAGTAATCCTCTGCCATTTTTGCATTCTCCCAACACGCAGGTCAAATGCAGGCACCGTTGCTGCATTCACACAGCCGCTGTGTTGGGCTTTCCCTTAGATAGTTCTGTCAGCCCAGCCAACTTCATGCTGAATGATGGAAGCCAGAAAACCAATATATTCGAGGATCACACTCAGCATCTCCTGCGAACAGAGACAAGAAGACAGCCGGAGGAGCCCGTGGCTGGATTTGAGCTGCATTGTGGTGGCCTTGAATCCATAATGTACACTGTCATGCCAACACTTTCCCCTACCTACAATCACAAACACACACCCAACACAAGCATGCATACACAAACACACACACAAACACACACATGCTTCCTTAATATTCAGCCTGGTGCAGAATTCCAGAGAACCTCAAAGCCTACTCACTATTTTACCACTCCTCCCAAGCCATTCCCCCCCTCCCGACTGGGCTGGGGCTCTCCTCAAGCCTTAAGAAGGGGCAGCACCCACTGACCGACTGGACGGAGGTCCAGGAGAGCCAAGGGCAGAACGGGGTGTGGGCTCCCCCATCCCGGACATCTGCCCTCTGGGTCGCTTTGGTCGGCCTCCCTTGGCCTGGAGGGCGGTGGGACTCAGGGCCTCGGGAGCCCTGCCCTCTTCCAGCCCTTTTCTCTTGCTCCTCCTGGGGCTCTGGAGCCCAGCACGGGGGCACCTTTCAGCAGCTCGGTTGCCAGTCAGCCGCTGGGGGAAGCCCAGAGGCCGCCAGTGAGGGCCACCCCTGCCAGTCCCTTGCATCCGAGGGGAGGCGGATCGGGAGCTGACCTCCGTGAGTGACGCCCTGGCTGCAGGGTCCCCGATGGCCTGGAACCACCAGAGGGCAGGTCTTCCAGAAAAACGCCCTTGAATCCAAATCGGGAGCAGCAAAGGCCTCTTTGCTGCTCCCACCAACAAAGGATCGTCCGCAGGAGGAGCTGTGGCTCCTTCGCCTGATCTCCAGGCTCCTGTCTCGGGGTGAGGTATTCTGGCCACTTCCAGCCACTTACGGAAGAGCCACTTCCGGGTCCCGCAGGCTGCCTGCAATTCCTGCTGAAGCGGAGATGATCAGAGGCCCCGTCACTTCCCTGAGATCGGTGTTCATTTGGGAAACATCTGAAGAACTTACCCAGCTCTTCCTTGGACCTTCTCGGTCCTCCCTGCCTCCTCGGCAGAACTTCCTCAACACCAGCATTTAATCTTTCCAGTCGGGCTTCAGGCCGGGTTACAGCACGGAAACGGCATTGGTCACGTTGGTTAATGATCTCTGGAGGGCCCGGGACAGGGGTTACTCCTCTGTCCTAGTTCTTTTGGACCTCTCGGCGGCTTTTGATACTGTGGACCACGGTATCATGCTGCGGCGGTTGGGTGGGTTGGGAGTGGGGGGCACCGTGATGCGGTG
>NW_015393156.1:10676-15462 GCF_001527695.2 Protobothrops mucrosquamatus
CGCCCTCAAGACGTGGTTGTTCCAGCTCGCGGGACTGGCCTAAGGGATTTTAAAGGGGTTTTAATTACTTTTAAATTTGACGTATTTAAATATTTCTTTTTAACCAATTTTTAATTAGATGTATATGTTAGTATTTTAATCATTGTCAGCCGCCCTGAGTCCGCAAGGAGAAGGGCGGGATATAAATGCAATTATAAAATAAAAATAAATAAATAAAATTTGGTTCTCCCCAAATTTTCCAATTGTATTTCAATTCTTGAGAACGATCTTCAAACAGAAAACCAGCCTCAGTGACTGACGAAATGGGACCCTCGTCCCCTGCCTCTTGCTGTCTCTAGTAACATCATCGTGAGTCATCGGGATGAAGCTACGAGCATCTGGGCATTTTGCAGTTGGATAGCATGAAGCACGGACAACTTAAAAACGTGGTTGGTAAAAGAAACGTCTAAAGTGTGAGAAAAGTGCTGAAGATAGAGATGAACGGTGGAAACACCATCAAAACTGTCAACACTTGGGCCATATCTGAGATACAATACGCTGCTGGGATTGTTCACTGGACAGAAGCTGAACCAAACCAAAAAACAAGAAAACCGATGGCGATTCCCTATGCATTACATCCTGGTAGGATATGGGTAGATTATACCAGCCCAGCAGGAATGCAGGCAAGAGTGTGCTTCACATGAAACAAACCACAGAAGAAGAAAAGTATGCTTAGGACAGGGGTAGTCAACCTTGACTCTTTTATGACTCGTGGACTTCAACTCCCAGAATTCCTGAGCCAGCCATGCTCAGTTGAAGTCCACGAGTCATAAAAGAGCCAAGATTGCCTACCCCTGGCTTAGGATAACTGTAAAAGACAGCCAAGAAAAAGCACTGATGCAAGTTAAAAATTGGAACCTACTGAATGTGCAGGAAACTTGAATACCAAAAGAATGTAATCAAAACCTGAACAGAATGCTGGCAAGGAAAAGCATTACACGATCAATTTCAACAAAAGGGTAAAGATAAAACTTGGCAATGACTTACAATTGGAATGCTAAAAAAAAAAAAAAGGCTTGATTTTGGCTGCAAGTTATTCAAACTTAGCTAATCAAGGCCAGAGCCCAAAAAAATCATCTAATGATTTAATGCGTACACTGTGCAAAGAAGCAGAAAAAACGGTAGAACGTAAATTCTGCTTGCGCAAAAAGATTGCACAAACTGATTATAAAGAACAACTTAACACAGTCACCAAAATGACTCACTGGAATATCTACAATATCATATGCCAATAATAAAAACTGGTGGGAACGTAGAGTTGAAAGACCAGTTGAAAATTAGCAGATTAAAATATTGTGAGATTTCTGAATGCAAACTTATAATAATCTTGGCTCATAACACCCCACGTTTAACTGTGATTGAAAAGCGGAAAGTGTGGATAATTGATGTGGCAACACCAGAGGATCACGGAAGACAAAGAATTGTAGAGAATATCACAAAGTATCAAACTCTGAAAACTGAAGTGGAGCGTTTGTGGCATGAAGCCCCCGTGGTGGTCCTGGTGGTCATCAGCATATTGGATCCCATACCAAAAACTCTTGGACAGCACTTTGAAAATCTGGGCGCTGACAAACTTTCCATCTGTCAGTTTGAAAAGGGCCCCTGCTTGGATCCACACACAGACTTCGCCAATCCGTCAGGACCTCTCCGGTTGTTGGAAGGAATTCGATACAAATAAAAGCCAACACCAGCTAAAGAATCACAGGCAGCTGTGATTAGGAATTTAGATGATATTTTATAACTGGTTGGCTGTTCAACTCCCAATGACTCTGGGCAGCTCACACCAGTCAAAACAAGGGCGTCCCAGTGAAACCAATAAAAAGCAGCAAAGGTGGGCAGAGCGAGCGACGGACCCAAAGGAAGGAAGGAAGGACTCGCTTTCTCATGCCAAGGGCCTGGGGGGCAGCGCTAGGTCTTTCCTGCTCTTCAAAAGTACTACAAGGGATACTCACCTCCATATCTATGTGCAAACACTCCTTACACACAGAGAGAGAGAGAGAGAGACAGAGACAAAGAGAGAGCTCTCAAACTTGTCTGTCCAGTACAGGGAAGCCAAAGTTTGGAAAAAGTTCAGAGAAGAGCAACTAAGACAATCAAAGGCCTGGAGACTAAAACATACGAGGAAGGGCTGCAGGACTTAGGTCTGGCTAGTCTAAAGAAAAGAAGAAATAGGGGAGACATGATAGCAGCGTTCCAGTATCTGAGGGGCTTCCACAAAGAAGAGGGGATCATGTTATTCTCCAAAGTACCAGAGGGAAGGATGAGAAACAATGGTTGGAAACTGATCAAAGAGAGAAGCAACCTGGAATTAAGGAGAAACTTCCTGATAGTGAGGACAATTAACCAGTGGAACAGCTTGCCTCCAGAAATTGTGGGCGCTCCATCACTGGAGGTTTTTAAGAAAAGACTAGACATTCACCTGTCTGAGACGGTATAGGTTCTCCTGCTTGAGCAGGGGGCTGGACTAGAAGACCTCCAAGGTCCCTTCCAGCTTCTATTCTATTCTATTCTATTCTATTCTATTTTGGGAAGAGAGGGCCCAGCCTCCCAAAACAGCAGGATCCGGTCCTGCCCTGCCCTCTAGTGGAGATGCCAGGTATTGCAGGGGGTGCACAGGACCAGCATTCTCTGCTCAAATGTGAAGCCTTGAAGACGCTGCTCTTGCTTACACAATATGGGCAGAGTCCGTGTGTTGGGTGAACCCGGCCTCTGCTTCCACCCCTGCCTCCAAGTCAGAAGCAAAGGGGGGGAAAGAACACTCCTCCTCCTCCCCCCTTCTTGCACTGATGATGTTCCCTAGTTGGGTCATGAAATGTCCACAAGGAAACCACCCAGTTCAAAAAGCACCAAGGACCCCAGAGTTTAACTCTGAGCTACAACTATTCTTTTCTATCCGTATTGTACAATGGTTTGCACACTTTGTTAAGTCCATTTTTTGTTATTGGAATACAGACTGGCTTCTTCCAATCTGCTGGCCATTGTGTTGTTCCCCAGTTTTGCTGGCAATGCTTGATTAGAAGCTGGAGGGACTCCTGTGCTGTAGCTTGTTCTGTTTCTTGTGGATGTTCCTCAGTTCCTGTATCCTCCTGACTTGGTAATGGCCAGAGTGTTGATCTAACTTCATTTTCTGGGACTAGAAGTTTTTGAGATGTGAAATATCTTCCAAGGTAACTTGGATGCTGACATTGCTACTGTACAGCATTTCAGTAGACGCATTCCATCTTAATTTGATCTCCTCTGAATCCATTATTATCTGTCCATTGGTGTCCTTTAGAATATGAGAATTGCAGAATTACAGAGTTGGAAGGGACCTTGGAGGTCTTCTAGCCTACCCCCTAGTCAAACAGGAGACCCCGGAGCACTGGGGAACTACCAGAGGACTGGAAAAGAGCTGATGTGGTTCCCATCTTCAAAAAAGGGAAAAAAATGGATCCAGGAAATTACAGACCTATCCGCCTGACCTCAATACCTGAGAAGATTCTGGAAAAGATAATAAAGCAACGAATCAGCGAACACCTAGAGGCAAACAAAGTCATTACTAAAAGCCAACATGGGTTTGTCAAAAACAGATCATGCCAGACAAATCTTATTGCATTCTTTGACCAAGTGACAAAATTAGTGGATCAGAGGAATGCTGGGGATATAAATTACTTGGACTTCAGTAAGGCATTTGCTAAAGTAGATCACAACCTACTTCTTGACAAGATAGAAAAATGTGGGTTAGACAGCATCACCACCAGATGGATTCGTAGCTGGCTGACCCGCCATACTCATTGTGTGGTCCTTAACGGAATTGCATCTATATGGAGGGAAGTGTGTAGTGGGGTGCCCCTGGGCTCTGTTCTGGGCCCAGGGCTCTTCAACATCTTCATCAATGATTTGGATGAGGGGATAGATGGGGAACTCATCAGATTCGCAGATGACACCAAGCTGGCAGGAATAAGCAATACTCCAGAAGATAGGCTTAAGATACAGGAGGATCTGGACAGACTTGAACACTGGGCGCTATCTAACAAAATGAAATTCAATGGTGAAAAAAGCAAGCTTCTACATTTAGGCAAAAAAACCCAAATGTACAGGTATAGCATAGGGGGTACCTTGCTCAATAGTAGCAACTGTGAGAGGGACCTCGGAGTCCTAGTGGACAATCCCTTAAATAGGAGCCAGCCGTGTGCTGCAGCTACCAAAAAGGCCAACACAGTGCTGGGCTGCATTAACAGAGGGAGAGACTCAAGATCATGTGATGGTTTCCTATGGAGGAGACAGACCACCGCCTCTTAGTAGTACACATACTGTTTGTGTGTGTTTGTGTGTGTGTCTTCTGTCTCTCGTATAACATTCTTAACAATGAAATTTTCTTGACATTGCCCATTTGCACCTGTTAGTAACTGATTGATTGCAGCATTTACACCTTGAGAAAAGGGCAGTATAGGTACTGCTAAATGTCTCCTCTTAGCAGCAGTCGAAGGAACTCGGTTCCTACAAGGCTAAGGGAACCAAATAAACACACTGCTTGTCAGAATGCTGCCTTTTTATTATTATTATTTTTTATTATTATTATTTTAATTTGTATACCGCCCTTCTCCCATAGGACTCAGGGCGGTTCACAGCATATTAAAAACAAATAATATACACAAAATACAAAAAATACAAAATACAAAAATACAAAAATACAAAAAAAAAATAAACCCCGATAAAAGCCGAATTAAAACCAAATATTACCAGCTGTGTTTCCGATTAAAATACT
>NW_015393157.1:0-4256 GCF_001527695.2 Protobothrops mucrosquamatus
TAGTTTTTGGCTGATGTTATGGATGGTACACAATGGCTGGACAGGTTGTGACATCTAGTGGTGAGGCCATTTCAATACAGGCCTCAACTCTGGAAAATTTGTCTTGTCCTGTTTGAAATGATAGATGGGAGAGTTGCACAAAGGTTCAAGAATGTCAATGAAGAAGAGAAGAATGTTACTCAGTATTTGCATAATCTGGCGCAGGTTTTGTCTTCTATTCCAGTACAGGCCCAGGCTGCTCTACCACCTGTCTCTGACCATTGTTCCTGGAGAGTGGGTTGAGGTGAAAGAGCTGTCACCTATAAACACCAGTCCTGAATCGTCCCAACCATGCCAAGTCTTCTTGACCACAACTGCAGTGAGAGTTAAGGAATGAAAGCATGTATCCATGGAAAATCCCATCATTACCTCTCCAGTGACAAGCTCCGCAGCTGGATGGCCTGAAAGTGAAATTTTGACCTGCTTCGCCTGTTGAACTGTTTCCATCTAACTAGGAGAAAAGCTTCAATGGATTGGACTACCCCAGAACTTGGATTCATAATATCTAGACTGTGTATTGCTACATTTTTGTTGCTGCTGTTTCCCTCACACTTTTCTTCAGACTATGGGTCCAATACTTAAAGGAACAAAAGGAAGTTGTGTTCATAACAAGACTACGTATTCCACTTGCAAAGTGGGGGATAGGGTCATTTGTTATGCTCCTGTCAATACAGTAAAACCCTACCAACAACTTCAAATTTAGACATATGGAATTGTGCACAGACTATATCTCTTTTGAAAGAACAACACAAGACTTATGGACAATTGCCAGAATCTCTTTTGATACACGTACAGCTATTGACTATAATCAAATTAAATATGGAGACAGGCTTACTCATTTAACACAAACTACATCCTACCCAACCTGGCACAATCAAAGGAAAATTCAATATGATTAAAGGAGTTAGCACTTCTCAGTGCACCGCTGATTCCTGCAACCCAGTGTGATTTGAGATAACCAGACCAGCAGACTTCTCAGAATCATTTGGACCAGCTATTGATTAAACCAGACTCAAATATGGGTTCAATTTCACACTATTATACCACCGTCCCAAAAACATTTTTGAGTTTTTCATTCTTTTTACGATGAACTGGAAACCACAATTGAAATTCTCTCAGCATCAAACAATCTTTTTATTGATCTGGCCCAAAAGAATTGCTTCATTTCTAAATGTGACTAACTGTTATATGTCATGTGTCTGACTAATGAAACACTTCAAACAACTTTCAGGCATGGTTTAACCTAAAAAGCCTTTATTAGTGTAGAGGAGTGTCAGCACGGCATGGAGAATGCCAAGATCTGAATTTCCCTTCCTTTGCACATAACATTCCAGGCATTTCCCCTCCCCTATTTTGGGGTCAGGATTCACATCTTCCAATTAACCTGGAGGGCAAAGATTCACTTCTGTTCCCTTCTGCGCGCTTTTCTCTCCTCTCTCATTCTCATCTGAATTAACTCTAAAAGTACCAGACAATTCTGCATATTCTGTCAAAGCAAGAATATTCAATATTAGCAGCGTTGACATCCGGCCCCCCTTACAAAAAGGACAGATCCTGTAATGTAAACAAAAGCATATGTTAATGACTAGTTCTCGGTTTGTTGGGGTATTTCGCATGAAACCTTTTGACAAGCCTGCCAGCTTTCACCTCACTGGATTTCACCCAGGTGGGTTCAGACAACGGGTATCCTTTCCATTGTACTAGGTACTGCAATTTCCCTTTAAAAATTCTAGAGTCAAGAATACGTTTCACTTCATAGTGGGTCTGTCCCGCAACTACGAGGGGCCCAGGTGCCTTCTTCGGAGGAGGTCTTAAAGTGGAGCCCCGATAAGGTTTCAACAAGCTGCAATGGAAGACTGGGTGAATTCTCCCTAAAAGTCTAGGGAGTTTTAGTTCTATGGTGACCGGATTGATGATGAGGAAAGGCCCCAAGAATTTTGGTCCCAATTTCTTGCTGGGCAATTTGAGGCGTAAATATTTAGTTGACAAATAAACCTTTTCCCCAACTTGGAATGTTCTTTGGGGAGTCCTCTTTCTATCAGCCTGCTTTTTATAGGTTTCAAAAGTCTTTTTTAAAGCAGTTTTTGTGTTTCTCCAAACTTCTTCCCACCCCCTCACCCATTGGTCAAGTGTCTGGGAAGCGAAGGGCGCCTGAGGGTATTCAGGTATTGGGCTGAACTCTTTTCCTGTGGCCACTCTGAAAGGCTGCTGTGCACAGAATTATTGTACGCCACCTACGCAAAAGGGAGGAGGTCAGTCCAGTTCGTCTGTTGGTAAGAAACATAGCATCTAAGATATTGCTCCACCATTTTGTTAGCGGATTCTGCAGCCCCATTGGTGGCAGGATGAAAAGCAGATGATAAACCTTGAGATGATCCAATTAATTTAAGAAAACTCCTCCAAAACTTCACTGTGAACTGCACCCCCCTGTCCGAATTATTCGCTTAGGGGCGCCATGCAGCTGGTAGATATGTTTCAGGAACAATTTGGTCAGTCGTTGGGCAGATGGGAGTCCTTTGCAGGCGATGAAATGAGCCTGCTTCGAAAACAGGTCTATCACAGTCCAGATGACAGTATTTCCTCTACTTTCAGGTAGGTCTACTATAAAGTCCATAGCTATTTCTTCCCATGGTTGAGAAAGGTCTGCCATGGGTTGCAGTAACCCAGGGGTTTTCCCTGGAATTCTTTTCATTGTAGCACATACAGTACAACTTTTTACATAGTTTTCGACATCCCTTTTCAGCCCCGGCCACCAGAATTGTCGGCGGGTGAGGTGTAGGGTTTTCAAATATCCAAAGTGTCCAGCCTGTTTTACATCATGGCTGTGATTGAGAGCATTAAGACTGAGGGCTTCTGGCAAATATAGTTTCCCTCCTTTGTAAGTCAAGCCATCCCTGCACGCTAGGGAGGTTTGATTATCTTTGAACCACTGATTGGTGAGGAGCTCTCATTTTATTTTCTTTACCCCAGGGTCTTCAGGATTGGGGACCCTGCGAGGTGTAAGTTGAGCGACAGTTTGTGGATTGGGAGTAATTGCCTTGTTAACCTCCTCCCGTTCGCTCTTGTATTGGGGTAACCGGGATAGCGCATCAGCTCAGAAGTTTTTTCCTCCTGGTATGTACTTTAGAGTGAAGTTGAAGCAGTTAAAATACTGTGCCCACCGCACTTGCTTTGGGGACAATTTGCAGGGAGTTTTCAGTGCTTCTAGATTTTTGTGATCTGTCCATACTTCAAATGGCACCTTGCTCCCTTCTAGATAGCGTCGCCAGTTTAATAGTGCCCACCTAATCGCAAAGGCCTCTTTCTCCCAGATTGCCCATCTCATCTCGCTTTCAGTAAATTTCTTAGAGGTGTAGGCGCAGGGTTGCAGGACCCCACTTTTGTTCTTTTGTAGTAACACAGCTCCAACTGCCACATCGCTGGCATCGGCTTGAATCACAAAGGGCTCTCCTGGGCAGGGGTGCTTTAGGACCGGTTCAGCAGCAAATAGTCTCTTTAAATTCTCAAAAGCTATTTGACAGCTCATCGTCCATGCTAGTGGTTGGCCCGGTCGTGGCTTCCCTCCTCCTTTGCCGGTTTTGAGTAGTTCTGTAAGGGGTAGGGCAATCTCGGCAAAAGAGGGGATGAATTGATGATAAAAATTGGCAAAACCCAGAAAGCTCTGGAGCTGTTTGCGAGTCTTTGGGGGATGCCATTCGATTATAGATTTCACCTTGGCTGGATCCATTTCAATGCCCTCGTTGGAAATTCTGTAGCCAAGATAATTTAATCGGGTCTGGTGAAATTCACATTTTGACAATTTGGCATAAAGCTTGGCATTCAATAGTTTCTTTAACACTTCTCTCACCAGCTTTATGTGATCAGTCATATTCGTGCTGTATATCAGGGTATCATCAAGATACACCAAAACCCCTTTTACAAGTGATCATGTAGGACCTCATTAATCAACTGTATAAATATGGCTGGGGCCCCCTGTACTCCAAATGGCATGACTTTGAACTGATAGCTCCCCATAGGACAGTGTTGTGATTCCGTGCCAGCCTGTGTTCCCAACAGCTGAGTCTGAGGAATCTGAGGAGGAGGTGGAGGAGGCTGTTGAGGGGCCATCAGGGTCAGAGGGAGGCTCTGATGAATTACAAGACTCACGGCTTGATGAAGAGCCTGGCCCCTCCAGTCGTGTTTCTGATGAAGCTCAGCTGTGTGAGGAGCAGGAGTCA
>NW_015393157.1:5016-6736 GCF_001527695.2 Protobothrops mucrosquamatus
TCTTGTTTGCAACGTGTTCCTGTGGACTATTTCCTTCCTTTGAACTTGAGGTTTGCTGTTTGTGTTTTGGACTTATTGACAGGATTGTCACCCAAATAAAAGGGATTTTGTTTTGTTTTAACGTTTCCAGCCTATTGTATCAGCAGGGGTTGGTCCTTGTGCCTTTAACAAGGACGGCAATAGGCTGGGATAGAACAGACAGTTGAAGGCAGTTTTCCACTCGTCTCCCTCTTTTATTCTCACCCGATAATATGCCTCTCTCAGGTTAATTTAGTGAAGACACTCACCGTAGCCAGATGGGTTAATAAGTCCTTTAGGAGGGGGAGGGGATATTTATTTTCCACATTCACAGCGTTGAGACCCTTATAGTCTACGCAGAGATGAAGAAATCCATCTTTTTTATCTTTGAACAACACAGGGGCTCCCACGGTAGATTTGGCCCGTTTGATGAACCCCTTCGCTAGGTTTTTATTCACGTATCGCTGCATCTCCTCCATTTCGAGGGGGGACATAGCATACATTCTCGACTGTGGGAGTTTGGCTCCTGGCACCAGTTCGATGGAGCAGTCATTGGGTCTGTGAGGGGGTATGGCATCGCATTCCTTTTCACTAAATGTCTCCGCCAGGTCCCAGTATTCATTGGGGATGAGTGGTTCGCTCGGCGGTAGTGAGGCAGCCATGTGCGCTCACTCATTGGGTGGCCTAAGGTGTCCTGCAAGATCGGTTGAATCAGCGGGAGGTTTAGGCCCTATAAGTAGTCTCACAGTTCTCATTCCTTTCTCCCACCAGATAAATGGCTTCCATTTGTCCAACCAGGCTAGCCCTAGGATCACAGTCTCAGTCATTTTTGGAGCCACTAGGAAGTGAATAAACTCCCAGTGCGCACCTATTTCTAGGTGTAAGGGCTCAGTTACTTGTGTGACAAGAGTCCCTCCCATCAGGGAACTATCAGCTTGCTCAAACCTCACAGGTTTGGAAAGCTGTTTTGCCTGTATGCCCATTTTCATGGCAAACGGCAGACTAATAATGCAGCGGGTACATCCAGAATCAATTAGCACATTTAAGTCCATTTGTGCCCCAGACTTAGGGATTATAAGTTTGGCGGCCAGTGAAAAAGGCGGGATTTGTCAACTCACCATCGGGTCGTTCTCTCCTTCATCGTCTCTGTCAAAGGAGGGTAGAGCAGGGGCGAGTCCACCCGGAGTCCCGGAGTCCTCCTGGGGGGGGTGTAATCAGGGCAACAGGTTCTTGCGTGACCCGGTTGGATTTTTCTCTCGTTAGCCGCTGAGTAGGTTTCCTTCTCGTCGCTGGTTCCAGTCTGCCCTGCAGTCGGGGGTAGGGGACTGGACAGGTTGCCGCTCGATGTCCCTCTTGTCCACACCGAAAACACTTATTTGACGGGCCTGCAGGTGGTCTGGGTCTCTCAGCCATCGCAGTAGTTGGAGATTTTCGTGGGGGTGATTGCTGTCTGGGTTGCTCCGGTGGCTGCTCGGATTCAGGTGGGGGAGGCTTCTTATAGCGGGCGAGCTGAACATCTAGCTTCACTGCTGCCTGGTACCATTCTTGCAGCTGATCAATTCTTGCAGCTCGATAGATGCAGGCCTGAGAGAGGTGATCGCTAAAGTGTCCTAAGTTATTGGCTCATCCAGACAGCCTGATGTCACAAAGACCGGAACACTATGAGCTTCTCGATCCAGATCAGGATGCTGACGTTCGACCT
>NW_015393157.1:9183-10980 GCF_001527695.2 Protobothrops mucrosquamatus
ACTTTCTTTGCTCAAAAGCTGAACACAGAGATCTTCCAGCTAATGTTCATTTAATATAGTTTTGTGGCCAGCAGCTGAATGTCTTGTCCTGCTCTCTCAATTTTCTCTAAATTCATTCCACAATTAAATAAACTCCAGGTCCCCTCAGGAGAGTCATCTGCTCCATGGCCAGGAGGAAAACTTTTCTCTCATGGTTTATACTCTGTGGATCATTCTCCTGGAGATCAAAATGACCCCAATTCTGCTGGCATTTCATAAGACCCTGAAACTATGGCTTTGCTAATGGATGTGAGGATCTAAAAATATAGTAGAGCCCATACAATAGCTGTATTGACTATTATGGATGGATGTGTTTACCAGGGCTATGAATTTTGAATTTTGTAATATTTTGTTTTATATGATTTTTATTATTTTAAATTGTTTCATTGTTTGCCTGGTTTTATATTGTTTTAGTTGTTTGTAGCCATCCAGTGTCATATATTGAGAGAGATGGTTATATAATTCAATTAATAATTAAACACCTTCCATAAACAGAAATATAAAATCACATACATTGTGCACACTTTCACTCACTCTATGTCCATTACCAGATAGACCAGACAGGAAATACAGCCAGATAGTAAATTCTACTTTATTGTAAAGCTACATTAACAGAATCTTGCAAGTCTGAAAGTACAATTTTCCGCCATCATCTGCTGGGACGTTCTATATTGCATCATTTGCTGCTAGAGCTGTAAGTTTTGGGAGGATCCACTAGGAAAGTAGCTAGGCCCTGATTGGATCTCCATTTCATTTATAGTGTATTTATTTTGTATTTAAACTCCATTTCAACTCCTGCCAGAGCTGCTGGTACGTTCTATATTGCATCAATTGCTGCTAGAGCTGTAAGTTTTGGGAGGATCCACCAGGAAAGTAGCAGCCCGCGCGCCTAACGGCCTGCGAATTACATAACTAAAAATCATAAACAGCAGCAGTTCATTCAGGGCAAGTGTGTCTCAGATTCCCTGTATCTAAGAATGTCTGGCTTAGTTCAGTGCAACACTTGCCTTGCAGCTGTCTTTCGCAGTACCCTTTTCAAACTTGGAAACTGTCCTATCTGTAAACAAATCACTAGTCTACAAGGACAGATCATTTATCTAGGGTCTGTAATCTGTGCTCTTCAGGCAGAAATTAGGTGTCCAGTTCAGCCCCTCTACTCTAGTAAGCCTCCGTGCTATCAGCCCCCTCTACCACAAAGATCCTGCAGGAGGACAGTGTGGACAACCGTGGGATCTGGCAGGGTGAGAGCTGTGAACCATAAACACAAAGCTTTTGCTGTGTCCCTGCACAACAGTTACAGTGCCCTTGCTGACCTTAATAGGGACATTAAGGAGACAGGTAAAGGTATTTGTGAAGATAACTCAAATAAGCAGGGGATTGTGATCCAAGACATAGAACTAGATTTCGACAGGGAGAAGTGTGAATCAGCTATTACACATCAGTCATGCAAGAACAGAAAGGCATCCAAAAAGAGAAGCTACCTTCTGGTAGGTGATTCAATTATAAGGTATGTAAATTTAGGAAAGGACACAGAGGCTTCGAAAGAGGTCAGGTGTCTCCCAGGTGCTACTGTCAGTAGGGACAAGAAACGTATTTCTAAAATAATCAAGAATGGCAGCAAGGGCTGTGATGTGGAGGCTATTGTACATCTTGGCACTAACGATCTGTCCCAAAAAGATGTACTCTCTGTGCAGAATGATTTCCAGAGCTTGGGGAAGGAACTTAGCAGAATAGGCTGTAGGCTTACTTTCTCAGAGG
>NW_015393157.1:11505-17548 GCF_001527695.2 Protobothrops mucrosquamatus
GGTGAATGCTCCAACACTGGAAGTTTTTAAGAAGAGACTGGACAGCCATTTGTCTGAAATGGTATAGGGTTTCCTGCCTGAGCAGGGGGTTGGACTAGATGACCTTCAAGGTCCCTTCCAACTTTACTATTATTATTATTATTATTATTATTATTATTATTATTATTATTATTATTATTATTATTATTATTATTATTATCTTTACAACCCAATAACTTAGGGAGGGTTCTGCCTGAATCTCTTTCTCCGACCATTATGCAGCTGTGGGCTCTACTTCCTCTTATCTGACCAATCCCTACACCAGAGGTCCCCAATCTTTTTGGCATCAGGGACCAGTTTCATGGAAGACAATTCTTCCATGGACAGGGGGGGAGGTTTCAGGATGAGGGGGGGAAGAGAGGGGGAATTCCCTTGGAGACACAGTGCTTAAGGGGAAAGACAGTTTATCTCCCCCCCCCCATTGCAAGCAGGGTAGGAGCGCACTTGGCTTGCAAACTTGGAGAGCTTCATGAAGAAAGGAGCGTGAGCCTGGTTGGGTTGCCAGGAGGGGCAGAGGAGGAAAGTGAGGAAGAATAAGAGGAGGAAGAAGAGGTAGCAGGAGGAAGTGCTAAGAAAACCGTTAAAAAAAGCCAAGAGAGACCAAACCAAACGACGTTGTTGTTTCCATCCGTTGGGCTACCATCCGGGAGCGTGTAACCGCTCCTGGGGCAAGTTCCGGGGGGTTGCATGTTCTCTTCCTGCTCCTCATGCATTACATCAGACTAGATCCTCATCCACTACACCAAACTAGCTCTCAATATGTAATATGTAACAGGTAGAAATAAAGGGGCACCAGTGCCAATATTATAGCCATGATCTAAAGGGTTTTTGTATTAGTATGTTTATAGCACCCATTCTTAGAAATAATGAGTAGAGCTGACTTGCTTGCCCCTCAATTAAGTTGTTGTAACACCTTTAACAGAGTTGCTGTTAAACTGTGTTCAGTAATTTCAACTTGCCCAACTTCTCCAGCCAGAGTGTTAGTACAGAAGATATTACTCTTTCTTACAACTTCATTATCTATTGTTCTATTTCAAGACACCAGTGAGATGTAGTGGTTATAACATAAACTTGGAACTTAGATATTTCAGAGGCTGCATTCTCCCATCAGTGACTGTCAGTGTTTTAAATGACTCAGAAAAGGTTATTTTCTCTGACCCAACAAAACCAAGACATGTCTGGTGAGAAATTTTTGAGGGCTGCTTTCAGCTTCTTGTGGCCTCAGATAAGAGAGGCCAACTTAACGCTAATTTAAACTAAATATGAAAAGCCTTGTTAATGAGGTTTAATTTTCCTAGAATGCAAGGGGTTTTTTTTGTACTTATAAACTATCTGACTGATAAGATTCCTGTTCCCATCAGGTTTCTGGGGAACCCAATGTTAGAGGATTTCCTGAAAGCACCAAAATTCCAGCACAGATTTTCATTCCATCTGTCCCAATATTTTAAATATATATTTCACCCACTCATTCCTGTATCTAATGAAAGAAGAAAAAATATTTATTTATATATTTATTTATTTAATTATTCTTTCTTTCTTTCTTTCTTTCTTTCTTTCTTAATATTTATATAGTTGCCCATCTTTCAACTAACTTTGAGCAGTTCCCAGTCAAAAATTAAAAGACATGTCAAATTTAAAAAATGAATTATATCTGCTTATTTCTAATGTTTTCTTCAGAAACCCAGCTTTCCAAAGGATACCAGAATACTACTAGACATCTCTTGTTTCAAGACTTAATAGGGACCACTTGAGGGTTCTCTCAAGGAAAGTTTTTTTATATATAAATTTTATTAATTTTTAAAAATTACAATCTTTAAGTTTAGAGATTAGTAAACAACATGTTGTCTGGATTTACATATTTAACATTAACTTCTTAAATATAAATCTGTTCAGTACTGCACAATCCAGTATTTTTTCCTTGATCTTCCTTTCTTCCCCATATTTTTTCCCTTTTCCCCTTATTAAACAATTTCAATTCTTAGTACTGTTGATGTATACAAAATTAGATATAGACATCTTCATCATATTTTACTAATAGTATAGAAATAACAATAATATAAATTGGCTTGAAGCCCAGACTATAGATAAGACTTTTTCAACCTTGACAAATGCCAGCTGTAAGAAGCTCAGCTGTGTCCTATACCCAGTTATAAAATTATTTTCATTCTCTGACTTTAAAGCCCTCAACTTAATACACCATCAAGAAAATATGGATGAAGACCAGGAACAGATTCTTTTTATGTTGAAAGCAATACATTAAACCATTCTTTCAGCTTGCGATGAAATAAGATGCTACAGAAAGAACAAGATGTCAGCCTAGATATACGAACCCAAATTTTGACCACAATTAAACAATCAACTATGCAGAAGATAACAGAAGAAGTAATTAAATACTATGATAGAGGATTCAACTGACAAATAAATACAGTCAATGGAAAATCCAGAAAAGGGACTGACAACACTGAAAATGGAAAAGACTTTCTATATAAATCAGAAGAAATTTGAGGAGCAAGAAGAAAAACAGACCGAAGGGAAGACAAACATATCAGGACAACTATGGGGATTTGGAATAATAGAGAGACAATTCGTTAGCCCTTCCCAAAAAATGGCAACTGGATGGTCTCTCTTATTTCAAATAATATATATAACAACAGAGGGAGATCTATTTGATGACTTAAAAGCACTGACATGGAAGGCAAGCTGGCAAAGGAAGAAAGCTAGGATAAGGCTGAAGAAAATTTGGGTTTTGATTTATTAGAGAGGATTTTATATTACTAATTAAAATAGAATATACTCAAATAGACAAGACGTGTATTTTGAATACTAGATTTTGTTATGAATTGAGATAAAGGAAATTTTGGTCACAAAACTTGAAAATATAAATATTAAAAGTTAAATTTGAATATTGATGGGAAATTAAAAATTGGGAAAAACAAATAAATAGGATATTGATTGTCTATAAAGATTGAATGTAAAAGTAATTAAGATATGTATAAGCTAAAAATTTATTGATAAATGTAATAAGCATGTTTTTACTTAGTTGATATAACTAGAACTGTATTAGTTTAAATATGAGACAGTAGATATTAAGGGAAAAAGGGAGGAAGTATTTGATGTTGAAATAAGGGAAATTTTGGTCATTAAATTTAAAACATTTGGAATTTAGTTGAAAATAAGGTGTTATATTGTATTATTAACTAGATGATGCAAGATGGGAAATAGAATATACTTAAATAAATAAGATGTGTATCTTGAATATTAGACTTTGTTATGAATTGAGATAAAGGAAATTTTGGTTACCTAAAATTTGGAAACTATAAATATCAAATGTTAAATTTAAATATTGATGGGAAACTAAAAATTGGGAAAAACTAATAACAGGACATTGATTGTCTATAAAGATTGAATGTAAAAGCAACTGGGATATGTATAAGCTAACATTTATTGATAAATGTAATAATGCTATTTTTACTCAATTGATATAAGAACTGTATTAGTTAAAATATGAGACAATAGATATTAAGGGCTCCTTCATGGATTACTGCCTTGTTGTGGCGAAGGGGCTTGTGTAACTCAATGAAGCTATGAGCTATGCCGTGCAGGGCCACCCAAGATGGACAGGTCATAGCAGAGAGTTCTGACAAAACGTGATCCACTGGAGAAGGAAATGGCAAACCACTCTGTATCTTTGCCATGAAAACCCCATGGACAGTACCAAAAGGCAAAAAGAGATGACGCTGGAAGATGAGCCCCTCAGGTCAGAAGGTGCCAAAATGCTACTGGGGAAGAGCAGAGGTTCTCAACATTGTACAAGAGGTAGCAACTAAAACCATCCCAAAGAAAAAGAAATGCAAGAAAGCAAAATGGCTGTCTGAGAAAGCTTTGCAAATAGCTGAGGAAAGAAGGGAAGCGAAAGGCAAGGAAGAAAGAGAAAGATACACCCAATTGAATGCAGAATTCCAGAGAATAGCTAGAAGAGATAAAAATGCCTTCTTAAATGAACAGTGCAAAAAATAGAAGAAAACAATAGAATAGGGAGAACCAGAGATCTCTTCAAGAAAATTGGAGATATGAAGGGAACGTTTCATGCAAAGATGGGCATGATAAAGGACCAAAATGGCAGGGACCTAACAGAGGCAGAAAAGTTTAAGAAGAGGTGGCGAAATTACACAGAAGAACTATACAAGAACGAGCTTAGCATCCCTGATAATCATGATAGGGTGGTCACTGACCTCGAGCCAGACATCCTAGAATGTGAAGTGAAATGGGCCTTAGGAAAGCTGAGCAACAACAAAGCTAGTGGAGGTAACAGTATTCCAATTGAGCTATTCAAAATCTTAAAAGACAATGTAGTAAAACTGCTACGCTCAATTTGCCAGCAAATTTGGAAAACTCAACAGTGGCCACAGGACTGGAAAAGGTCAGTTTACGTTCCAATTCCAAAGAAAGGCAATGCCAAAGAACGTTCAAACTATCGCACCATTGCACTCATTTCACATGCAAGTAAAGTTGTGCTTAAAATCCTACAAGCTAGACTCCAGCAGTATGTGGATCGAGAACTTCCAGAAGTACAGGCAGGATTTCGAAGAGGCAGAGGAACTAGAGATCAAATTGCCAACATATGCTGGATCATGGAGAAAGCTAGAGAGTTCCAGAAAAACACCTACTTCTGCTTCATTGACTATGCTAAAGCCTTTGATTGTTTGAATCACAACAAATTGTGGCAAGTTCTTAAAAGAGATGGGAGTACCAGACCATCTTATTTGTCTCTTGAGAAACCTATATGCGGGTCAAGAAGCAACAGTGAGAACTGGACACGAAACTGCTATATTCTGTCGCCCTGCCTATTTAACTTATATGCAGAGCACATCATGAGAAAGTCAGGGCTAGATGAATCAAAAGTTGGAATTAAGATTGCCGGGAGAAATATCAACAATCTAAGATATGCAGATGATACCATTCTAATGGCAGAAAGTGAAGAGGAACTAAAGAGCCTCTTGATGCGGGTGAAGAAGAAGAGTGCAAAAGTTGGCTTGAAACTCAACATTAAGAAAACCAAGATCATGGCATCCGGCCCTCTCAATTCCTGGCAAATAGTTGGGGAAGAAATGGAGGTAGTGACAGATTTTATCTTCCTATGCTCCAAGATCACCACAGATGGGGACTGCAGCCAAGAAATTAAAAGACGCTTGCTCCTGGGGAGGAAAGCTATGGCAAATCTAGACAGCATACTAAAAAGCAGAGACATCACCCTGCCAACAAAAGTACGTATAGTCAAGGCCATGGTTTTCCCAGTTGCAATGTATGACTATGAAAGTTGGACCATAAGAAAGGCTGAGCGACAAAGAATTGAGGCCTTTGAACTATGGAGAAGACTTCTGCGAGTCCCTTGGACTGCAAGGCGATCAAACCGATCAGTCCTAGAGGAGATCAACCCTGACTGCTCTTTAGAAGGCCAGATCCTGAAGTTGAAATTCAAGTATTTTGGCCACCTAATGAGAAGGAAGGACTCACTGGAGAAGAGACTAATGCTGGGAAAGATTGAGGGCAATAGAAGAAGGGGACGACAGAGAATGAGGTGCCTGGATGGAGTCACTGAAGCAGTAGGCGTGAGCTTAAATGGACTCCAGAAGATGGTAGAGGACAGGAAGGCCTGGAGGAATGTTTCCCATGGGGTCGCGATGGGTCGGACATGATTTTGCAAACAGGCTCCCGCCTGTTTCTGCGTAAAAGCCGTTCTGACAGCCTGCATCAGCTGTCAAACGGCTTGATACCTCTCCCCTGGGCATAGGGGGAAAGGTGAGTTGCCCGAGGTAGGAGTTGAGTTCCCGAGTCGTCCCTTGTGGACGATGTAGGTGAGAACTCCTCCGGAGCCTCGGGATTCTCCGCGATCCAGGACGTCTTCGCTATAAGCGAAGCTAGAAGCTGCCGTCACCGCTGCGACTTAAAGACAACTGTGAGTTCTGTATAAAGCAGACGAACCGACCCTGGAAGTCTGTTTTTA
>NW_015393157.1:21079-24640 GCF_001527695.2 Protobothrops mucrosquamatus
GGAGAAGATGGATTGTTTATATTCAAAATAAGCATAGAATGGTGGAATATAGGTTAGGTTTTTAGATAAAAAATTTTTCTTTTTTATATATATATATATATTTCACCTATTTATGTAGAATTATACTTTGTGGAGTTAGGGATATTAATATAAGGTTACTTTTAGATGAATAGTATCCTGGGATTTGGTTTGGGAAGTCCGGGTGGGGGGTGGGGGGGGTTTTCTTAATTGTGATGTACTTGTGATTGCTTTTCTTTTTTATGTTGAAAATAATAAAATTTTTTGAAAAAAAAAAAAAAAAAAAAAAAAAGGGAAAAGGAGAGGAAATGTTTGATGTGGTACCTTGAGATTTGTACTAAAGATTTTTGTATGCTATTGAATTATCGATAACCCAGCCACCACATTGCTTTTTAAATACTTAAATGTAAAATTAGAAAATTAATAAAATACTACAATAATATAACCAATAATATAAATTCATAAGTCAATATCCTGTTTTTCATGCTCTTATTAAAGTTTGATTTCCCATCAATATTTAAAGTATCTTTGTCAGTTATGATTTTCTCAACATTTATATAGCTAAAAAAATTATTCATACCAATCCTCCTCTTATTTTCAAATTTCCCATATCAAAAAAAGAAGAAAAAAATGCTATTTTAATTCTAAATCATACAGTATCTTCCATTATAAAAATCTAGTTATATCTAAGGTCATCCGTTCTTTTAATCATATTCAAACAGGTATATTAAACAGATAGAGCCCTCTCTGATAGATCAAATCCTCTGTTTTTTAAGTCTAACTCTTTCTTTCTTTCTTTCTTTCTTTCTTTCTTTCTTTCTTTCTTTCTTTCTTTCTTTCTTTCTTTCTTTCTTTCTTTCTTTCTTTCTTTGCCAAGCAGCTTTTCAGGCCAAAGCAATTAAATGCCCAAGAATTTTCTTTCTATTTTTGTGAAAGCTGCTTGGCATGAAAAAGACAATTTAGGTAGAGTATTTGGGGGGGGAACTCCGCCCATCCGTATTCCCTAGACATTTCCCCTGCCCTCTCTATGTTCCATTTTCTAGAATCTTCTTCCTTGTCATCAGGTTTATTTTGGAGAAAGGAGTAAAGGGTCTTTTGTATTTTGTTACAGGTAGGTCTTGCAATATTTTATTTGTGTATGGCAGTCCATATTTCCCTTCTCCTATCTCCTCCATCTCTAGGTCTGTTTCTTCTGCTTCATCTTCTGGTTTCTGGTTTATTTGTTCATACTTTGTAGTTGTTGTCTGGAAACTTTCCAGTTGTAGCTTCAATTTGGAGATTTGGTCCTTTATATCATCTAGGTTATTTTTAGTCTCATTATGGTTTCTTTTTATGTCCTCTTTGTGTGCAACAATTGTTTGATGAATTTGCTGTAGCATAGAAAGTATTTCCTTCTGAAAGGAATTTGTTTTTTCTTGAGGCATTATTCCTAGAAATCCTCTAGTGTCACCAGTCTCAGTAAGAGTGGAACAAAATTTCCTCTAGTTTTCTGGTCTTTGTATATAGCCTTTATAATCCAGTCCTAATAGCAATATTTTACAGTAATCCTTTGTCTCAAGTATCCTGAAAATTATCAATCAGGCCAAGTTGTATTCCACAATGTTCCAAGTATTCAAAATGTTCAACCTTCCTGCAGCCAGATGTATTCAAAAGTCAATTTTTTCTTTCCCTCCCACTAGCTCTTCAGATTAAAAGTCCAAGCTCAGTAGGTATTTATAGTCCAAGAAGATCAGGATGATAAATATGCCAAAATATTTTCCTTTTTTGCCAGCTGTTCTCCCAAGCTGAAAGTCACCAAGCAGCCAAGGAGCTAGTTATAGTACTGTACTCAAATCCACCACTAGATGTCATTCAAAGTCCATTTTCCACTCTTAAAACAAAGGCTTGATTTCTTATATTTTTATATTTCACCTTAATAATTTTTTCCCAAAGAGAAAATCTTAACAATTATCTCAGTTCTCAGATTTATCAAAACAGTAGCTTTGTATTACTTTCACTTTAGTAATGTGTATTTCTGTCACCCATTAAAAATTTAAAATGCCACTTCCGTTCACATCTGGAGGTTTTAAGCTTCTTGGGAGTCTTTCCCAGGAAATTCAGTTGTAAAATAGTAAAGAAAGGATCAATATTCCCATCCAGTGTAAACATGCTGTTTACGAGTGCTAATTAAAGCTTTTGTTCTTCAGTTGTCAGCAGCTAATGGCCGGCCGCAGAGGTCTTTCTCCTGCCAGTTTAGAGGGCTTTCCTTGGATCGGATGGAGAGACCACCATCTCTCTGTGATCAACAAAGCACCCCTCCTTCTTCATCGCCTCTTCGGGGAAACTTTTGGCCCTTTTAGGGCCCCCCAGCAGGGCGAAATCAGGCATGGAAGGCAGAAGTCTGCCATCCTGTGTCCTGTCTCGCCGCAATGCAAAACCAGAAGTCTCTCAAGGCAAGTTCTATTGTAGCCAATGTTTAAATCTATAACATTATTATATTTGTAGTAATAGTAGTAGTAGTAGTAGTAGTAGTAGTAGTAGTAGTAGTAATAGTAGTAGTGCAAAGGTGGAACTATAATTATGATAAACATTACATTTAAATCTTTAAACATGATTCAAAGAATGAAGGCAAATATACATGTCCCAGGATAATGTTTTAGGATTCAATCTGGGTCAGTGACTGGGACCAGAGGATTTGTCTTTTGAGCTTTCAGATTTGTGCTGGAACCCATCTTTTGAAGGGCTACAGCATGAGTCCGAAAGCTCAGAAGACAAAACCTCTGGTCCCGGTGACCAACCATCATCATCATCATCATCATCATCATCATCATCATCATCATCATTATTATTATCCCGGTTTGGATCCTGCATGATTCAAATAATTTAAGTTGGATCAGTTGCAATCAATGAATGTAACCTTTGTGGGTCATATCTTCTTGAATATATTTAGTCATTAAAGTCTGTTTCTCTTAATCTACAACCTCCACTAACTTTTTGATGTGGCTTTGACTTAATAATATTTGTCAGATGGTGGCAGTGTGTACTGATATAGGAAATTGGTCCAGTCCCAGTTGCAGGAAACAAGAGCCCTGAGAAGCCATATATGCATCACAGTTGTGGTGTAGGAACTACTTTTCCAAGGCTTCATTCTATTATTACTGTGATGGCTAAAGTTTCACTACTGCAGAAGAAAGGCCAAATTCCCTTTTTTTCTCCGATAGTTTTGGTTTAGTGATTTGAAGTGTAGGAAGCAAAGTTTCATGGAACTGGACATGTAAATGTTACAGCATTTAGCAGAAAGCTAAAACTCCTCCACCCTCGCCTCCTCCCTACATTACTCTTAAAGATTTACAGGACTCTCTGGCACAAATTTCTAAACAAATAGTACAACAAATGAGAGTGGAAACAGAAGAACTTCTTGGCAAGAAAAATGATGAATTGTGTGAAAATATGTCCCAAATTTTTCAAGGTTTTGCATTTCATGTGGATCGCATAGAGGGACATGTGGATGAAGTGGTGGAGAAAATGGAGGGAATGGAGGAGAGATTAGAAAAAGTAGAAGAA
>NW_015393158.1:0-6358 GCF_001527695.2 Protobothrops mucrosquamatus
AAGGCTTCCCAAGAGAAAAGCTAATTGTCTGTAAGAGAAACCTGCTGTCAAGAGGCATTGAAACAAAGATTGGGTGAGTGGGAGAGTGATGGTGTATTTAGGGGTAGAGTGGAACAATGTGTTCTAGATCAGACATGTCAAACACAAGGCCCCGGGGCTGGATGTGGCCCGTGAAGCCATCCTGGAAACAGTGAGGGAAGGGCCCCCGCTGCCTTGGCCCTGGCCCAGGCCAGCCGGGAGCCAATGTACAATTTTGTGGTGGCCATCTTGGCACTTGCCCCAGTGGACCATGCCTTGGCACTTGCCATGGTCCCACCCCCTTCTGCCAGAGACCCTCAGATCTGTCCCACTCCTGCCCAGGCCCCCACAGGCACCCTTGACGCGAACAATGTAGAGCTGGCCACACCCACTCCATCCACGCCCACCCAGTAGGCTGCACCCACTCTGGCCACACCCACCCGCCCCCCCCAGGGCAACCGCAATGCTGATGCAGCCCTCAGTGAAATTGAGTTTGACACCCCTATTCTAGATAGAAGACATTATTGTCTTTACCTTTGACATTCAGGAATTCATCCAGTTCCTTGTGGCTGTTGCAATGAAGCAGTAAAGTTTGACCCTTGCCAAGAAAAACCATAGGTGAAATCAGAACCAAGTTCAATCAAAGTCACCATTTTGCTTATTTTGACTTTTCTTTGACTTGTCCTTGCCAAGGCTCCTAACATTTACTGCTAGAATACAATTTGGAATTGGGTGACCAACAAACAAGTACTGGAGTGCATAACATCAGACATGTCACTAGAAAGGGGGGAAAAATCACAAAACTGCTTTTCACTTACTTTGGTTGTGTCATGTGGGAGAATTCACTAGAGAAAGCAATTATGTTTGGAAGAATTAGCGGTAAAAGGAAACCAGCCCGCCAAAGAACATGGTGGCTGGACACCATCAAGGCTGACACCAGCCAGAGCATGGAAAAACTCAAAGAAGTAGTGCAAGATCAGAAAATATGGAGAGACCTGGCCCATAGAATTGCAAGAGTCAGACATGACTGAATGAACATAGAACATAGAATAATAAAGTTGGAAGAGACTTCAGAAGTCTTCTAGTCCAACTCCTCTTCTTCAAAGCCTCCAGTGTTGGAACATTCATAGCTTGGAGGTTGTTCCACTGGTTAATTGTTCTAACTGTTAGGAAATTCCTTCTTAGTTCCAGGTTGCTTTTCTCCTTGATTAGTTTCCATCCGTTGCTTCTTGTCCTGCCTTCAGGTGCTTTGGAGAATAGCTTGACCCCTTCTTCCTTGTGGCAACCCTTCAGATATTGGAACACTGCTATCATGTCCCTCCTCATTCTTCTCTTCATTAAACTGGACATACCCAATTCCAGCAACCGTTCCTTATATGTTTTATCCTCCAGTCCCCCAATCATCTTTGTTGCTTTTCTCTGGTTTAGTAGAGTTTCACTTAGGCAGTGAACTGAACTAGATAACCTAGAAGAGTGTTTTCCAATGTTGGCAGCCTCTTAACGTGTGGCTTTCAACACCCAGAATTCCCTAACCAGCATGACCATGGATGAATTGTGGGAGTTGAAGTCCCTGGAACTGAAGGTTCCCAAGGTTGAAAAAAAAATGACTTAGAAAATCTCTTCAGTGAAGTCCTTGGTACTCTCTGAGCTTGGTTGTTTTCTTGCAGACATTTCATTACCAAACTAGGTAACATCATCAGTCTCATCTATCTCACACATTCTGATTTTAACAGATTTAACAGATTTTGCAGAAATTTCAAAGTAGAGCCAAACAGCCATTTCACCTTGATGGACGTAGCTTCTGCTCATAAACCCAGGATTTGGGTATGTCTAATCTGGAGAAAAGAAGGACTAGGGGTGAGATGAGAGCAGTATTCCAGTATTTGAGGGGCTGCCACAAAGAAGAGGGGGTGGACCTATTTTCCAAAGCCCCTGAAGGCAGGACAAGAAACAGTGGATGGAAACTAATCAAGGAGAGAAGCAATCTGGAATTAAGGAGAAACTTCCTAACAGTGAGGACAATTTTCCACTGGAAAGGCTTGCCTCTGTAAGTTGTGGGTACTTCATCACTGGAGTTTTTTAAGAAGAGACTGGACAGCCACTTGCCTGAATTGTATAGGGTCTCCTGCTTGAGCAGAGGGTTGGACTAGAAGATCTCTGAGGTCCCTTCCTGTTTTTTTTCCTGACAAAACTGGGAATTGTCAAAATTATTATCATTTGAAGGAAAAGGCTGCTGAAGTTCTACTGATTAGAAGTAAATTCCCTGACATTCACAGAGGTTTACACTGAAGGAATGTTTTTTAAAAAACCTTCATGAAATCAAAGGGGTCTTTTCAAGATAAGCGAGCGCAATGTCCTTTTGTCTTTTAACTTGGTCGATGCTTTCTTTTAAATTAGCACGAGTCTGTATGTTATTTCTCTCCTGCTTTTACTGTACCTTTTGCAGAAAGCACTTCCAGTGACTTTTACATCTGTTCTTTTTCAAGAGGGGAATTTTAATTTAAAGGTGGAGGGTTGTTCATTAAAAGTAGTATCGCTATTAGCGCTCTTTTAATTTTTAATTATTTATCTTTCCTTTGTAAGTGGTAGTAATTACAAAGTGAAGCAAAGGAGAACATTTTATTAGATTTGCCCACTTGAGCCGAGAGATGTGACGTGGATTTTTTTTTTTCATGTGGAGTATGAAAACTGGATTATTAAGATTTTATTAGACCGCCGAGTTAATTGTGATAAAAGTGCTTCCCTTTGGCTATTCCAATTTTGCTTCCAAGGTCTGCCATTCACTTTCTCCATATGAAAATAAAGTCAGCAGTGGTTATGATTCATTGTACAATTTGCAGCAGTAAATGTACATTTTAAGCAAATCCACTAAGGATGTGGAGCTTAGTCTAAAATTAGTTCATGTCAGGGTACCGTTTTTTGCCTATTATATTGTTCGGTCACCGTGTGTGTGTGAATGATTTCAAAATGGCAAAACCTGCATTTGTTTGTAAGACATTCTTGTATCCTAACATCCTAACATTCTTTTTTTTGACAGTACAGGTAGTCCTGGACTTACACCTGTTTGTTTAGTGACTCTTCAAAATTACAATGGCACTGGGGAAAAAAGTGACTTTATGACCACTTTTCACACTTATGGCCATTGTAGCATCCCCAGGGTCATCTGATCAAAATTGAATTGTTTCATATTGAATGGCTTTATTGGTTTTAAAAGGCCTTCTTTTGTTTTAATTGCTTTTTTTAATTTTATTTTATTTTTGGAATTGTAAGCTGCCCAGAATCATTGGTTGAGATGTCTGGCTATAAAAATTGGATGGATGGATGGATGAATGAATGAATGAATGAATGAATGAATGCAGTACTTTGGCCTTAAATTAACCACTCTTAATGCTATTTTGTAGATAGCAATAGCACTTACATACTGCTTCACAGTGCTTTGCAGCCCTCTCTAAGCAGTTTATAGAATCAGCATACTGTCCCCAACAATCTGGGTCCTCATTTTACTGACCTCGGAAGGATGGAAGGCTGAGTCAACCTGTTTATGGTTGGAAAAAAGGTCATCTCCAACCATAGCTAGACAGTGTCAACCATACTGAATGGTCTCAGGGTGATTCAGTAGAACAGGAGTCCCCAACCCCCTGTCCGTGGACCAGTACCGGGCCGCAGCATGCCAGCAACCGGTCTGCACAAACAAGCAAAGCCCCATCCGTGGGATGCAGGCAGCACACAAAACCACGCACTCTTCGGTCCATGGAAAAACTTCTCTCCACGTAACCGGTCCCTGGTGCCCAAAAGGTTGGGGACCTCTGCAGTAGAAGACAGCTTCCCATGGAGAGAAGAGATGAAAAGTAGATAAGGTTGATCCTCCAGTGTACAAGTAGTCCTCAACTTACTACAGTTTATTTAGTGACTGTTCAACGTTACAATGGCACTGAAAAAAGTGACTTATGACCATTTTTCACACTTACAACCATTACAGCATCCCCATGATCATTGTTTTGTTTCCCCAATGTACAGATCTGCACATGTCTCACTGCATTGTACTACATATACCATATTGCTCAGTTTGTGTCTGGATGTTTTATCCTTGGGGTGGACAAGCTTCTGCCTTAGTGTATTCTTTGGTTTAAAGTTTGCATGTATGTTGTGTTGGTTGAAGATCTTTCTGAGTTTTTCAGATATTCCTGCAACATATGGAATGACAACATTGCTTCATTTATTATTTCTTTGTTTATTATGAAGGCACTCCTGCTGGGTCTTTTGGGGGATTTGATGAAGGCCCAGTTGGGACAGCCACATGTTCTGAGGCCTTCCTTGATGTCTTTTAGTTCTTTTTCTTTCCCATCTTTGCTGGTAGGGAGGCCTTCAACTCTGTGGTGTACGGTTCTGATAACTCCCATTTTGTGCTCCAATGGGTGGTGAGAATCAAAATGTAAATACTGATCTGTGTATGTTGGTTTTCTGTAAACTTCAGTGTTAAGGCTTCTGTCTTCCTTATTGTGTACTGCACAGTCCAGGAAGGCTAGACTATTTTCTTTGACATCTTCCTGTGAGAATTTGATGTATCTGTCCACAGAGTTGATATGTTTGGTGAACGCTTCCAATTCCTGTGTTTTATAATAATAATAATAAAGTTGGAAGGGACCTTGGAGGTCTTCTAGTCCAACCCCCTGCTCAGGCAGGAAACCCTATACCATTTCAGACAAATGACTGTCCAGTCTCTTCTTAAAAACTTCCAGTGTTGGAGCATTCACCGCTTTTGCAGGCAGGTTCCACAGATTAGTTGTTCTGACTGTCAGGAAATTTCTCCTTAGTTCTAGATTGCTTCTCTCCTTGGTTAGTTTCCATCCATTGCTTCTTGTCCTGTCTTCAGGTGCTTTGGAGAATATCTTGACACCCTCTTCTTTGTGGCCTGAGATATTGGAACATGGCTATCATGTCCCCCCTCGTCCTTCTCTTCATTAAACTAGACATACCCAATTCCAGCAACCGTTCCTTATATGTTTTAGCCTCCAGTCCCCTGATCATCTTTGTTGCTCTTCTCTGTACTCTTTCTAGAGTCTCAACATCTTTTTTACATTGTGGTGACCAAAACTGGAAGCAGTATTCCAAGTGTGGCCTTACCAAGGCATTATAAAGTGGTGTTAATACTTTACGTGATCTTGATTCTATCCCTCTGTTAAGGCAGCCTAGCACTGTGTTGGCTTTTTTGGCAGCTGCAGCACACGGCTGGCTCATATTTAAGTGATTGTCCACTAGGACTCCAAGATCCCTCTCACAGTTGCTACTATTTTGATCTTGACCCAAGCATTGTCCACATACCTATACCATGTTCCACCATGTCCTGTAGGCCACCTAGTTTGCAAGTCAATATAGCTGGAGAAGGCTGAGAAGCTAAACCATATGATGAACAATTGAGGGAACTAGGTGTGTCTAGTTTAATGAAGAGAAGAACTAATATGATAGCGGTCTTCCAATACATGAGGGACTGTTACAGAGAAGAAGGGGTTGACCTATTCTCCAAAGCACCTGAGAGCAGGATGAGAACTAATGGGTAGAAGATCATTAAAGAGTGAAGCTACTTAGAACTAAGGAGAAATTTCCTGACAGTCAGAACAATTAATCATTGGAAGGCTTGCCTTGAACATTGCTCCATCACTGGAGATTTTCAAGAAGAGACTGGACAACTATTTGTCCAGAATGGTATAAGGTCTCCTCCCTGAGCAGGGTGTTGGATTAGAAGACCTCTAACTTCCCTTCCAATCCTATTATTCAGGGGTGTCAAACTCGCAACGTCATGTGGGTTAGACAGCATCACCACCAGATGGATCTGTAGCTGGCTGACCGGCCGTACTCAGCATGTGGTCCTCAATGGAGCCGCATCTACATGGAGGGAAGTGTGTAGTGGGGTGCCCCAGGGCTCTGTTCTGGGCCCAGTGCTCTTCAACATCTTCATCAACGATTTGGACGAGGGGATAGATGGGGAACTCATCAAATTTGCAGATGACACCAAGCTGGCAGGAATAGCCAACACTCCAGAATACAGGCTTAGGATACAGGAGGATCTGGACAGACTTGAACACTGGGTGCTATCTAACAAAATGAAATTCAATGGTGAAAAAAGTAAGGTTTTACATTTAAGCAAGAAAAACCAAATGTACAGGTATAGTATAGGGGGTACCTTGCTCAATAGTAGTAACTGTGAGAGGGATCTCGGAGTCCTAGTGGACAATCATTTAAATATGAGCCAGCAGTGTGCTGCAGCTGCCAAAAAGGCCAACACAGTGCTAGGCTGCATTAACAGAGGGATAGAATCAAGATCACGTGAAGTATTAATACC
>NW_015393158.1:7325-10837 GCF_001527695.2 Protobothrops mucrosquamatus
CAGTACAACTTGAGTACAGGAACATATGCAATGTCGTTAACCTGAGGTCATCTGCTTCTTCAGCTGTAGTTACCTGCAAGCATATTCAAACTAAAAATGACAAGGTTAAGATTGGGTTCAAACCGACTGGACCAGATCTGAATGACAAGGCACAGTTCCCCTACTGTGGATAAAGCTGGAATTAATTTAGGATTCGAGATTTGGTTTGTCCAAACTAATTCCTACTGCTGAACGCCTGGATTAATGGTGATGTCCCAATTAGAGGTCCATGTTTGCTCAGAGTGCTTTCTTATTCCTCCACTAAGTTCTTGAGAACCATAAGTTCATTCCCCTTTGGGTGAGGAAATTAAAAGTTACACTTGAGCCCAGTGACAAATGAAAAACACTTTATCTCTTAGGCTGAGTATTATCTTTGAGATACAGCTGAAAGTTTACCATGTGAATTTGATTCAGAGGAAGCCTGAACTATTTGATTATGATGATGATGTTTAAATATATATATATATGTAGATGTAGAAATATGTATAGATTATTATTATTATTGATCATCGCACAGTCAGCCAGATGTTCAGATTGGATTTGGCATTTTTTTTCTGCCTATCGAGTCCTTACTAAGGACCTGGGATAGGCAGATGTGGATGTTTGATGGTATTACAGATATCGTCGCAGGATGGAAGCAGTTCCTAGTAGGGCCGCCTTTTGCAATTGACTAATGGCGAATTTGTCAGTGCCAATGGTGTTCAAGTGGTGCTCCAGTTGTTTTGGGGTTGCACCCAAGGCGCCTATTACTATTGGTACTACCCTTGCTTGCCTTTGCCACAGTCTTTCTATTTCTATTTGTAGGTCTTTGTATTTTGTTATCTTCTCCAGTTCTTTCTTGCCTATTCTGCTGTCTCCAGGCACTGCCACGTCCACTATTCAGACTTTTTTGTCATTATTATTATTATTATTATTATTATTATTATTATTATTATTATTATTATTATTATTATTGTTGTTGTTGTTGTTGTTGTTGTTGTTGATGATGATGATGATGTTGTTGGTGGTGGTGCTGCTGCTGCTGTTATTATTATTATTATTATTATTATTAGATGATTAGGGGGTTGGAGGCTAAAACATATCAAGAACATTTGCAGAAATTGGGTATGGCTAGTCTAGAGAAAAGAAGGACTAGGGGTGACACAATAGCAGTGTTCCAATATCTGAAGGCCTGCCACAAAGAAGAGGGGGTCAGCTTATTTTCCAAAGTACCAGAAGGCAAGACAAGAAACAATGGATGGGAACTAATCAAAGAGAGAAGCCACATGGAATTAAGGAGAAAGTTCCTAACAGTGTGAATAATTAGCCAGTGGAAGAGCTTGCCTTCAGAAGTTGTGGGTGCTTCATCACTGGAGGATTTTAAGAAGAGACTGGACAACACTGCTCCATGACGTCATGCTGGCCACTTGACCACAGAATTATCTTTGGCAAGTGCTGACTCAATGGCCTTGAAATGGAGCTGAGTACTATCCTCTATAGTCAGCAACAACTAGCGGAGTAAAATCTGCAGGGACTGATATATTTTTACTTCCAGGAAGCCAGATGTAGCTGCTCTAATAATTTTGCTATCAATCCCCAGTTAAAAACTGAGCTTTTATTTTAATCAAATTTGGTCCAAGTGCCATGCCTTCACCTTGGCTGGAGCTCTAAGGAAATCAATTTCCAATAAACACTTCTACATCCACATACATGCACCTACACAAGCACACTGAGAAACTCAAACCCAATAAAAGAAGCCACTGCTTCTTCTACAGAACAGAAAACAGATGTACTCTTGTTATTACTTTTCAAAAAAGAAGCATTAAAAGAGAAAAAAATAACCTGATTATTCTCTTTGGCTGGAGTTGGAGTAACATTTATACCAATCAGCAGTCCAAGTGCTGGTTCCCTTCTTGAAATTCTAACAGCAACTTGCACACAGCCCCATCCCTATTTGCTAGACCATCCTTTCCTAAAGTCTCTTTCCAACTGGCCTCTGGAAGCTGTACTTTAACGCATAAAAGACTGATCCCTTCTTCCAGATGATCAGCTCAAATTCATACCTTTGGATTGCCACCTCCAGATCTCTTTGATTTCTGTCTTCTGTCACCGGTGGACCTTGCGAGCTACTTGAATTGTCTTTTTCTTTTCACAATTCCCACTGCTTGTCTTGGTTCCCTCAGCCCCAATCTCTAGTCACCCTGCTATTCACGTCCACGTTGGCTCTTGAGTCACCATCTCTAGCCAACCCACCACTCACTTCCACGTTGCCTCCCCAGCCACAATCTCTAGCCACCCAACTACTCACTTCCTTGCTGGCTGATCTGCTAACAACTCTCCCTCCATTGTGCGTTCCTGGCCAGCTGAATCCATGCTTTCTTCTGCCTCTAGAATGCTTTTCCTCTACATTGTTAAGAAGAGGAAAACATTTTCAGAGTTTACAACCTGTGTTCCCAGTTGCTATTGGTTTCCTCCTTATTCTTAAATTACTTTTTTTTAAAACCTACTACTACTACTACTACTACTACTACTACTACTACTACTAATAATAATAATAATAATAATAATAATAATAATAATAATAGTAGTAGTAGTAAAGTTGGAAGGGACCTTGGAGGTCATCTAGTCCAACCCCCTGCTCAGGCAAGAAACCCTATACCATTTCAGACAGATGGCTGTCCAGTCTCTTCTTAAAAACTTCCAGTGTTGGAGCATTCACCACTTCTGGAGGCAGGTTGTTCCACTGGTTAATTGTTCTAACTGTCAGGAAGTTTCTCATTAGTTCTAGGTTGCTTCTCTCTTTGATTAGTTTCCATCCGTTGCTTCTTGTCCTGCCTTCAGGCGCTTTGGAGAATAGCTTGACTCCCTCTTCTTTGGGGCAGCCCCTGAGATATTGGAAGACTGCTATCATGTCCCCCTTCGTCCTTCTCTTCATTAAACTAGACATACCCAATTCCAGTAACCGTTCCATCTATGTTTTAGCCTCCAGTCCCCTAATCATCTTTGTTGCTCTCTTTTCTTTCCTTACTCCTTTTATTCTAAACTCTTTTCCCCCCTTCTTCTTTCCTATTTTCTTTCCTTGCTTCTCATTTGTTTTTGTGGTCAAACTTTTGCTATTAGCATCAATCTCATCTTTCCGTTGATCATTTTCTCTTATTTTGATTGGCCAGTTAAATTTCATTGCTGCTCTTCCATTCTTTGGTGAAAGCCCATTTCAGCCTTAACCACTTTTTAACTTTTGTTTCCACTTTTTCCTTCACCTAATCTCTTACCACAAATTCCATGGTCACCAGATTTTAATTCTGTTTTTTACTCCCAAAGTCTAATTGCAGCCAGGTGATGGCCAGTACAAATTCTCACAATAGATCTGTTTTCCTCTCTCCAGGATACAGCTCAACCATAACAGAGAAAGAAATTCGATTTATTTCTTTTTCTCCGTAACATTTTTTCCCCATTATTATTTTCCTCCTGCTGTTTCTTCAAATAAAGGTGTT
>NW_015393159.1:0-1871 GCF_001527695.2 Protobothrops mucrosquamatus
AATACCTTTACTCTTGTCAGTGTGTATGATATTTAAGGTTCATGAGGCAAAAACCCCAACAAGCTTTTATTTTCATTCTTGGTAATAAAAATACTACTATAATATAACAAATCAAATGGCAAAAATGCTATTTTTTTTCATGATGCCCCAGATCTCCTGCATCAGACAGTTATCTCAACCAGCTGAATGGTAAAGCTGGTGCTTAAAATGTATAACCAAGAAAGCAACTCTCAAGTTGCTCCTAATATTATGGAGAGGTGATGGGATAGAGCTAAAGTGAAATGGGAATGGGCAAGAATGTGTGGGAAGAAAAGTCATCAACCTGGTTCATCCAAGCCGGGGATAAATAAACAACACGGCGATTGCTTTGGGAAGATGGTTGCAGTTTATTGAAGAGCCAGCAAGATGGTTCTTGCAGGAAAGACCAGAGAAGAGAAGGACCTGAGCACATGGGTAGTAGGTTTTTATATCCTCTCTAGCCTTTTTTTGGAATAGTTTCCTGTTCCTGTGGCATGAACTTTGAGGATATTTCCTGTGTCACATATTCTGACCTGAGTCTAGGTGTGTCTCTCTGGTATTCTTTATGGTGATGGGTTAGTCCTATTATCATATCCTGCTTCCCTGGCGATGGGGCTAATGGCTCCTAGAGTTTGGGTGGGGTACGCAGATTTTAGGTTTTTATCTTCTTGAGTTTCTGGCTCCAACTTTCTGATGGTTACATCTGCATTTGTATAGGGGCTGGCTCTTGCTTGGGGCAGAGAGATTTGGGGCTATCAAGGAAAACTGGGTATGCTTTTCTGTCTCTTTAAGATCCTTGAAGGAAATATATTTTTCTGCCTTTTTAATATTTCCTTCTCTGAGGAGCTGACTTCCCTCAAATGGATACCCATTCATTCCATGAGTGGGAAGTTTCAGCTGTACCCTGGTTTCCAATTGGCATTGAAGGAAATCTGCTCTTGGAGAAACCCGTTTGGAGGGGGAAGATATAAATTTGATGATGATGGTCATGATGGAATTGCCAGATGGAATGCCTGCATTCATGATGAATTCAGGCCATTGCAAATACTTAATGCAACTATTTTCCAGGTTGTTCTGTTTTGAAAAAAGTGGTTGTGGTTTTCTATATCAGATGTAGTTTTCTATATCAGATGTAGATTAGTACATTACCTGGAATCTGTCAGTAATTTTAATTTCTTGCAGCTTTTATAGTTAGAAGAAACAAAACTCCCAGTTGGAAGAGGCTATGTGTTAAAAAAGTAATTGCTTTTCCTTTGCAAGATACTCATTCTAGAAGGTTGAACACTGAGATGTGTAGAACAAATTGGACAATGTGTATTTTTGAGCTCCAGAGCAATGGCATATATAAAGATGTTGCACTGCATGTAAGAGGCTTAGTTTCTTAGAGTAAACCCCTGGCTTCCTTTTTAGTTCAATATTATCACATTCCAGAGAATAATCTGAAGCTGCAGAGAATTCAGGGAGAAAAAAAATCAGAACAGTTTTTAGAATCAGAGTATTCTTAGTTGCCACTGGTATTGCTTATGGATAAGAAATGTCCAAATCATGGTTATTTAATCCAGTCTCCAACCTCCGCTTTGTGGCGAAGGTTGTTGAGAGTGTGGTTGCACAGCAGTTTCCTCGGCACCTGGAGGAAACAGTCTATCTGGACCCCCTCCAGTCGGGCTTCAGGCCGGGTTACAGCACGGAAACGGCATTGGTCACGTTGGTTAATGATCTCTGGAGGGCCCGGGACAGGGGATATTCTTCTGTCCTAGTTCTTTTGGACCTCTCGGCGGCTTTTGATACTGTGGACCACGGTATCATGCTGCGACGGTTGGGTGGGTTGGGAATGGGGGGCACCGTGATGCGGT
>NW_015393159.1:3050-8626 GCF_001527695.2 Protobothrops mucrosquamatus
CCGTCGGCCAGGCAGTGCCGGCTGGCGACCCCCAGGGGGAGGGCCTTCTCTGTGGGAGCTCCCACCCTCTGGAACGAACTGCCCCCAGAGATCAGGGTGATCCCTGATCTCCCTTCCTTCCGCCGCGCCCTCAAGACGTGGTTGTTCCAGCAAGCGGGACTGGCCTAGGGGATTTTATAGGGGTTTTAATTACTTTTAATTGGACATTCTCAAATATTTCGTTTTAATTAAATTTTAACTAGGTGTATGTATGTTAGTTTTTTATCATTTGTCAGCCGCCCTGAGTCCGAAAGGAGAAGGGCGGGATATAAATGCAATTAATAAATAAATAAATAAATAAATAAATGGTTCAAATTGAGATTGCTACAGAATAAGCCAAGCTTGTTATTATCAGAGCAATAAAACTGAAGTACCACAGTGCTCCTTGATACAATTAATTTATCACCATCATGCTGCCTTTGTCCAGGGGGCCAATCTCAACTTATCTTTTTAAAGTCCCCCCCCCATCTTTATTAATGTACGAGATAGGAAAAGTATTTCTATTAAGATTGAAATATGTGCTCCAGATAAAAACTGAACTTTCCCATACCTGCTATTATATAAATTAAAAAAGCTGACAATGTAATGACATAGCCAGGGCTTTTTCCCCCCATAGAACAGTGTCGTAGCGTGGGTTGTCAGCACCCGGGGCAAGGCAAGTAATTTGCACCCCCCCCTCCACAGTGGGCGGCGACCCGGCGGCTCGGATCGGATTCGCATAGCCAGCACTGCAGAGAGAGTGAGTGAGCCAGGCAGGGGCAGAGAGCTGCGAGTGCGAGCGCGCCCCCCCAGATGTTGTGCCCGATGCGGCCGGCCCCCCCTGCACCCCCCACGCTACGCCTCTGCCATAGAACGCCTAGAACAGAGTTCCGGCACCTTTTTGGGATGGAACCTTGTAGGGTAGGCAATGTGTGAATTCCAGCACCTTTTTTTTTTTTTTTTTTAGAAAAAAAGCACTGGACATAGCTAAGCTCAGTGGTATTAGTGGGCTTCCTCTGTAAAGGAGTGGACTAGCAAAGCCCAGGAAGAAAAAAAAATGTGATAGTTTTACATATTAAAGCTGTTCTATATAGCTTTTTGGGGGGTATAAAGGGTCTGATTCAAATTCTACTCTCCAACTTTTAAGGGATTTTCAGACAAATTGATTCTGGTTGGATTACATTAAGTTGTCTACTGGGAAATATACTAGAATGTTACAGCTATTTTTAGAAAGCCCTCTCCTGTCCCTTCCCAAACTTACTCCCTGGAAAATTATTTGATCGTAAGTAGAATGGTACTCTGGTTAAGGCCATATTTGATTTTATACACAGCGAGTGACTTTCATAAAAAAAAAAAAGTATTTATATAGTAATCTAAATCCCATTTTAATGAAAATACCAGAAAGCTTGAAGCAACAATGTCAAGATAAAAATGAAGTGCTTGGCAATAAAAGTTCTGTGTTGACAGAATATTGGAGTATTAAACTTAAAAGAATTCAGAAAGTCAATGTTTCAGATAAGGGTAATGCTAAATTCCTTTATTAATGATACTGTCTTGAGCCTGTCAGTCTTGGCAATGGTAACTCATAAGTTCCCTAGGCAGCGTGTTTTGAGTTTAGTGATGGAAGCTGTAGTCAAACCTATTGGAGGCATCAGGTGAAGTATGCACTGGCTTTCAGAAAGTAATCGTATCATTGTTTGTCAATTGTACAACTTCAATATGATCCCATCTTTTTTTCAAATGGACAGAAAATCTTAAGATTGTTTTATAATGTATCTTGGGCTAGTGGTACACTGAATACTGAAATACATAATTCTGAATTGATTTTGCCATCCTTCATGCAGTTTAAAATATTTTACCCTGAAATATGCAATTAATGTATGCATTCTGATATAGTTTTTGAGTTAAGAACAGCATTACTGAATGTGAAGAGGTATAACAATCAAAGGATTAATTCACAAAATGTGGATTGGGTCAGTTCTTGGAATGAGATCCTTCTGAATTCCAATAAGTTTATACATCTACTTGTCATGCTCATGCTTTTAGACCAGGGGTGTTAAACTGCCGGCCTGCAGGCTGGTTTCATCATACCAGAGCCGCGCCCACCCCATTGCCGGCAGCGGCAAAAAAGCTCCGATAGTTGCGTGACGTCACGTGACGTCGCGAGTTTGACATGTCTGTTTAAGACATATTTTAAGAAGTTATTTCATACATTATCAATAGTAATGCATGCACAAGCAGTATATAGTTCCCACCACTATAAGATAACACAGAGACATTGCTTTAATTACTCATTTGGCAAACCTGTATTTTCTGCGTGCTGTCTAAACTCTGCATACATTTTGGGTGGCGAGGCATTAATTATATTTTAAAATGTGAGGGTGGCAACCAGGCTCATGGTGAAGCAACCAAAGAGGAGGAGGAGGAGTGGTGTGTGTGTATATATGTATGAGAGTGAGAGAAAGAGAGAATAAGGATTACCCAGGCATTTGAATTAAGGTCCAAGCAGCTTGAAACATCTCAGTGAGACATACCAAAAATAATTGTTTTCTTTGAAAATAAAAAAGTAGGTAATAAAGAATTACTTTGCTAAGTGTGGTAGGATTTAATATTTGACCTTCTTGAGCATGACAATATAATTAATTGTTAAGGCTTGACATCTCTAGAAAATCTAGAGTCAGAGATGGCTGCATTTGTCTCCTTCCTTCCTTCCTTCCTTCCTTCCTTCCTTCCTTCCTTCCTTCCTTCCTTCCTTCCTTCCTTCCTTCCTTCCAATAAATTGCTCAAACAGCCTTTTGCCACTATAAGTAACAAAATGGATTTACATTCTGTAATATCACAACAGATCTATGGTTGGATCCAAAATGTGCAAGAAAACAACTCATTGCACCATTATCTCACTCTCCAAAGCTAATCTTTGAGATGGGGGAACAAGGAAAAAAAAATGAGGAAATTATATTATGTTGGCAGTTGTTTATTCATGTTGTTGTAGATTCAATCTCCATAATTACAATAGTAATGTATGCACCATCTCTTTGAAGCTATTGAGACTCTCGCCTGATTGGTCTTCATTGTTCAAACTTCAGTTGACCAAAATTTCCATTTAATTAATTTATGAAATGCTTCATCAGAACAACAAGCTGTCTCTATTTTGATAGAGCTCATTTGAAAGTTGTGGAGGTCATCTTGAAGCAAAGGGTCTGTAATAATTTTGGAAGTGTACATGCATACATATATAATATATATGCATAGATGTATTTGTTTGAAATACATTATTCTAGCTATGGTCACATAACACACTAGTTCATAAAACATAGTTAACTTCCGAGAAAGAATGTGTTCACACAAAATGCCAAGCCAAAACACAACTCATTATAGTTTAAAGTAGTAATAGCCTTCTTTGCAAACCATACTAACACATAATGTGATTTGCTTTTAGCATACTACAAAGTATACTTAATGTAGCATATCATTAGTATGTTAAAACATAATGTGCAAAGTACACTTTATATTTTAGCATATGTCCCCTTTATTAAAAGCAGAAGCAGCTCTAGGTTGAAAATTAAAAGTAATAGATATTAGATTGTATTTATATTTTTTTTCCATAATAAACCATAGGAATGTAGACCTCAATCTTTCACAAATAACTCTTCAGAACGAGTTGAGAATCTAGCTGGCTTTAATCAAATTAGAAAATTAAACAGGGTTAACCATGCTTAGTATATTGATGAGGAACCATCTGGGAAACCCACAGTTGGTAGATTAATAGATGAGTAAAAACAAAAAACAGAAAACTGGAACCAAGCATTCCATATCATGCCAGAAAATGACATTGATGCATCTACATAAGTCATTGGGAGATGAGCTTAACACTCAAAGAGGACTTTATTTTATCTCCATAAATGATTCTATAGTTATTCTCTGAGCTAAGGATCAGGTTGCAACATTTTTGAACAGACAGGTTTCCCTTATTGGTAAACCTTAGAGGAGATACATAGTCCTTAGTGCTCACTTTGCCGCATGAACACTGAATTTTATCTGCGGCAGAGAACTTTTTAACCTTTCAGAGGAAGTGTTCATCATTAAAGGAACTACATCCCTCACAAAAGGGCAATTGAGAGGGATGTCTATTAGCCTGTTTCCTGTTCAGGTTGGTGAAACAACAACAGTATCTGATGTACCAAATTGAACTTTCAAGAAGGCTGTTAATTATGCTTCCTTTTGAGCCTCTGTAATTGCTACATGAAGGCATTTCTTTGCATTACAATTTCCTTCTGACAACTGCTGCATTGTAATTGCAAGCTGTCATTCCTACATGAGCTAGGTGATTCCGGAGTGTGGGTAATGCTTGTCAGCCTTTATCTCATTGTCAAAGAATAAAGTAATGTTTTGCTAGTGCCAAAGTCACACTCATGGAAAAGAAAAAGGGAAACTTAATGGGAGATCTTTAACATATGACATGCTGTGCAGCTCCTTTAAACATCTCTCATCAGGAGGCTCACAGAGTTCAGTGGAGCTTATTTTGAAGTGAGGGGCTCTTAAGTGTTGGATTGTTGAGACTGTCATAATGGTAATTCTTAGGAAGAAACAATATACAGAGGGAAGAAAATAACATCTATTGATCCTGCTCTCTACTCATATCACAAAATTCCTTAATTTTGTGCTGTGACATCAATTTGAAATTATTTTGCAAATTCCTCATGGAACTTCTGATATATAGACATACCCTTTGAGCAATGTTTGTATAGTGTTCTGTTTGCTAACATATATGTCCTGCTTCAGTTTACACATTGCATTTTGCCATTGAATAGTTTGTTCATTTGTGATTCCAATGACTGTTGTTTATAAGCCATAACTTGTGGGTTACAGCTTTCAATAACCCCATGATTTATCAAATAAGACAAGGTTGTTTGGCTCAACCAGTTAAGTGATCCTTGCCTAACATAATAGCCTGGTTGGAATATAACTCTAAATCATACATTAATATATTCATGAATATCCCTCTATCCAAATCTTCAGAGACAGTATTCTTTTTATTTTAATATAACTGTGGCTAATCGCTTCATACAAAAACTGATCTGAGTTTTAATGCTTTTAATGAATAAATGAGTTGTTAAAAAAAAAAAGTTGTTTTGCCTGGATTACTGCTTTGCTTGAGTAGATCCTTGTTTAAATAACCATGTGTCCTGGCTTGGATGAAAATAAAGGAGAAGTTAATATTTCCAATCTACTGTAGACATGCTAGAATGGAAATACACAAGGTTATGAGTCATTCGCGTAGCACGGTCTATGGTCCAAATGCAGCTAAAATAAAAATAAAATAAAATAAAAATAGAAAACTATTTTAGGCCACGTTACGTTTGGGAATTGTAATCTCAACCCATTTGGAGAGCACAACACTAAAAAAGATTAATGTATCCTGACCAGAAAGGCACAATAAATTTTGGGCTGGCTTCAGACTTTTTGCTGCTTTTGACCTAGTACCAAATGATGTTCAGTCCCCAACTCAGGTAAAGAATAACATACACAGGCTGTGGACAGCCAAGAAAACAAATTGA